>NC_034409.1:91536226-91768790 GCF_002078875.1 Numida meleagris
TCACTAATAAAAGAAAGAGTGAATAATTGTCAAGGTAAGAAAACAACATGACAAAAAAATTACAGTATTATTTATGAGTACGAGCAAGTAAAGCTGAATCTCTTTTCTTCCTAATTTCCATCCTGTCACTGTTTTATTTCCATGTGTATTTTCTTTAGAAAATCTAGCTTTTACATTGAAGATTTCTGATACTTTCACTTGCGTCACTTTTTAAATATCCTTTTGACATTATTTCATAATTTGTTCTGCATGAGGATAAACCAGGAGTTAAAACATTCTAAGAAAGCTCTTGCAAGAAAGTTCAATAGAAACTCACTATCATAATCTTATCTCCTATCTCACCCAGCACAAACCTCAGATTAAGGGTGCATTTTATAACAGTCTGAAGTCAAAACAAATTTGCAATTACAAGAACAAATATAAAAGAGATGTGGCAAAGTTGTCATCATACCTTCATTAAAAACATACTCGCATTTTGTTTCTTCATACTCTACATGAAGAGACAGTTACTTCCAGCTAGTCTGAACTTTGTTGCTATGGTGTCAGGCAAAGAAATAAACCACCTCAGACAGCAACAAAACATTAAAAGTTTCAGAGGTATCAGGCAGTACCTTGAAATCACAGTCAGAAATTACAAGCACTGCCTTTCAGTCTGGAGCTCATCTAATGGCTTTAGAAAGCACTGCTAAGTAAAGAAGCATTTGTTATCTGCCTTCTCGTATTTACCACAGAAAGACAAAAAGGCGCTGAGCAGGCTTAGATCTTTCTTTCAAAAGACTCTTTCATACACAAAAAATAATAAGATAGTCACAGTAGTCATGTCTACACCTGTTCTGCACCATCTGAGGTAGGTCATAATCACAACATCACACCATTCTACTTCACTTAGATTTGCTTTACTGATATCAGCATCTAATCCCTCACACATAGAAACACTCTCCACTAACTGCTTCAGTTTACAAACTGCTCTTTTGGAATGTCTGTAACACCTACAGCATGCAGCAAGATGGTAACCATGAGGCGTATAGGTGTATGCATTATTTGGCCACTGTATTTGAGAGTAAAGAAGGCAAACATCTGAAAAAGCTTTACAGACACTTCTAGCAGTAGTAGCATATATAAGCCCTGTAGGTAGAAAGGTTATATATCCAATAATTCTTACTAATTCCTAATTGTCTGAAAGGAGAAACAGCACTCCATCCAGGCTGTCTGACCTTATGGAGCAGAAAAATCTCTAGATCACTTCCAATTCCATAAAGGCTTCTAAAAAGACTAAGCTATGCATTTTCATTAATCAAAATGGAAACAACTCCAAGAGATGACAACGTAGAATTAGTGTATAGTCTGCAGTAAAGGCCATATTACTAAGCATTTTTTGTCTTTCATTGCATTTCATATTTCCATTAGACAGTTGGACACTGCGGTAGATAAACAGCCACAGGTATGTGTAAGATTGTGTTGTTTTCCTCAGACTGCCCCCAAGTGCACATGTACTTCACTAAAACCATTTTCACTGGTACACAGTGGCA
Organism: Numida meleagris; assembly: GCF_002078875.1. NCBI lineage: Eukaryota > Metazoa > Chordata > Aves > Galliformes > Numididae > Numida > Numida meleagris. The sequence continues at coordinate 91,537,756 of NC_034409.1, forward strand.
TAACTGACAGCCAAATGCTACTGATAAAATCAGCAGCATCCTCTGAAGACAAAGAAGCTTATTTCAAAGAACTGCATTTCAATGTGTGCTGTGTGCCAGCCCATGGCATCAGAGAGAGCTAGGCAGGTGCACACTGGCTTTGTCATTTTCTAGTAGCACGCAATTTAGCGGTATTTGAATACATACACATACATTTCTAACTCAGATTTTAGCTGGTCTCTACACTTTCAAAATTAAAATAGTTAATACATATTTCCAGTAGACTTCTGTGGCACCTAACTTGAAGAGTAAAATAGGATACATATATACACACATGTATGCCTATAAATACATGTATATACACACATATATACGTATCTTTACTAAGCTCCTTTGAAAACATTTATCCTTTTTCCACAGGAAGAAATTCTAATAATCACAGAACTTCAACAAGTCACACAGAATGTACTGTATGTTTCTGAAGGACATGTTTTCATGCTTTCGAAGGACACTTATTTATGCTCCTGAAGCACCTAGCACTAAAGAAAAAATGGGGGGGAAAAAAAGGAAAAAAGAAAAACATTTGTTGTCTGCATAAGGCTTTATTCTTCATATTTTCAATATCTTAAAAAAATATATATATTCAAGCTGTTATGGTCCTACTATTTCCACTTCTGAACTGCAGATTAAGTCTGGAGTACAGAAGGCTTTCTCTAGAAGTGTTGTGATAGTTTACATTCTGGTGTCAAGGACAGAAATTACCATCTGTGTTTAGCAATGATAGTGCCATGTTAAGTGTCCAAGCTTGAAACGCACCCATAACACCACAGTATGCTCAGGGGCTGTCACTACAGATATCTTTCAATGGTTTACGGGCGTTAGGCCCAATTCCGTGACAAAGGAGACGGGGGACCCACGGGCCCACGTCCCGGGAAAAGGGGAAAGGGGAAAAGCGTAGGGAGATGGCCCTGAGAGCAAAGAACAGCGGCAACAATCTGAGGAGAAACAAACTAATTTACTAAATAAGATATCGGAATGCAAAACAACACACTATAGTACAATATAATTACAATTTAAGTTGATAAATCCAATACAGAGAGAGAGAATGTCCTAAAATCAAGGTAGGCCTTACTCTACTACTGACGATAAGACGGCTGGAGAGCGAGGTGCTGCCAAGACGAGAGACAGCGGAAAAAGGGACGAGGTCTCGTGATCTGCAAGTTTTTATACTGAGAGCTTTTATCTTTTCCCTCCGGCTGGAAAATGGTAACAGAGGAGAAAAGTACCGTGGGGACTGTAGTAGTCCTTCTCTTCTGAGAACCAGGTATATCCACTACATGATGTTATGATGTGGAATATCAATAACCAAAAATTACAAAACCATGACAATATCTTAAAGCTATTTACTTGTGCCAGTTTCAGAAGCCTTGGAAATACCAGACTTGTACAGTACCCACAGTTTATAAGTGATTCCAAACTGACATCTGGAGTGCTGGGTCCAGTCCTGGCCACCCAGTACAAGAGACACAGGGACACACTGGAGAGAGTCCAGTGAAGGACCACAAAGACAACAAAGGGAATGGAGCACCTCCGTTACAAGGAGGGAGGGATCTGGGACCGTTCAGCTTGGAAAAGAGGAGACTCAAGTGGGTTCTCTTCAATGTGTATAAATACCTGCAGGGAGGATGCAATGAAGATGAAGCCAGGCTCTTTTAAGTACCAGGACAAGAGGCGATGGGCACAGACTTGAAAACACAAGGAGAACAGTGAACAGTGGGGAGGCACTTCTACACTACACAGATGACTGAACACTGGCATAAGTTGCCCAGAGAAGTTGTGGACTTCTTGGATATATTTAAAAGCTATTTGGATATGATCAGCTCTCGGTAGCTCTGCTGCAGCAGAGAGGTTGGACCAGATGAATTTCAGAGGTCCCTGCCAAACTCAAGCAGGCCATGTTTCTATGAACTCTTTAGATCAATAGAGCCCTTCTTGGAAATGCACACAGATCTCTGCCTGCACCTGCATTGCCTCTTCATTTTGTTAACTGAAACAGGAAAGCTGGAGATGAATCATGTTTCATATTTCTTTCCACACTCCCTCCCAAGAGTGCTGTTCTTTTGTCTCTTAAGCAAAGGAGAGCTAGTGTGAGCCTAAGATCAGTGCCTGTTGATGGTTATCAGGGGGGATTTTTTGTTGGGATAAACTAACTGTTATTCCAAGGACATCAGTAAAAGGAAACCGCAGTAGGTCCAAACCCCACTTTGTACTAGGGTTTGTCAAGTTCTGATCCCAGAACTGTTGTGCATCAAGACTGTCTGTAGAATAACAAGACAGGAAAGGCACCGTTAGCCTTTACTGCAACACACAGAAAACTCATTTGTACCACTTAACACTACTAATATCACAACAATATTCTGGCATCTGTAAGCAAAAAAATCAACTGCTATAACCCATCTTGAACATGCATATAGAAAGACATTTTGTACTGACATGTTCTGTAGGCATAGTAGACACAGTGTCTGAAGCTGCTTTGATAACTCTATTAAGTGCTAAATCCAGAAACATCTGACAATTCTTCCTCAAAAACAAATTTGCAATACAAGTTAAAAAATATGAGTAATGCAAAACCATCCAAGTAGCAGATACATTGTACGCAATACCTAAGAATGTATATTGCATAAAACCTTTGGGTACAAATAGTGCTGATTAAAAGAGAAAAAAACATAACCATTATATCCTGAAGTTTAATGTTACAGTTAAAAGAAAATCAAAACAAAAAAACCTACACCATAATAGAAACTTAACATGCAAAATTAAGAACAGTACCAACAATAGCCAAGGTTCTGGGTCAGTTCAGAATAGCATTAAGCAAATAAATAAATGGAGACATGAGAGTTTAACTACAGCTCATCCCCAGGTTTTCCGTATTTTGTGGTATGGGCAATTTTTTTTTAGTATTAACTCTTGTTTGTCTAAGAAGAGAAAGAGACCAAGTAAACACTAAGTTTATCACTTATGCTATCCTCAATGAACACGTTAGTTAGTGCTCCTTATGAGTTCCTAACCAGATTATTGATGGTCTATAAGTTTCCAAAAAATTTAAAATTTGTTGTCTTCAAGAGTTGAGAGTAAAATAGCTCTACAGCAAGGAAAGCCAAACTGATTTGTTAGCGCTGCTCACTTGGTTTGGGTGAAGAGTTTTGTGCTTTTTTAAATCTCAATATCTATGTTCCTACAGCATGCATAAAATCACAATGGGAAAAACACATCCTCTAGCAAAGCAGATTTCCAATAGTTTTGCAGTGCTATGATTACGTACAAACATCCAGGTAGAGTTGGAGTTCTCACTTATTCTCCCGATACTATAATTTATTTTAGCATAAAGGAGTTAATTTTCTTCAAACAGGACTTCATTGTCATTTGTATAACAATTTAAGTTGATTTAGCAAACTCTGATTAATCAAGAATCAAAATATTCAGAAGGGCAAAAAAATATACAGTGTGCAGGGTCTATTCCTACATCAGCAGCAAGTGCATCTCTATATAAGTCAGGGAACACTGTTCCAGAAACAGAAGCTAGGTACTAAATCATTCACTGAGAGTACTCTGATTATTATAGATGTATTCAGTATTAATGAAGTGTTTGACAGCACTTTCTTTAAACAATGACACTAACAGAAAAAGAAAACATAATAAATAGAACACTGGCAGAGTTTGTGGCACAAATTAAAAAGTTTCTTAAAAAAACCCAAACTATTTCATATTTGTTTGGTCCTGCTGTCTTATGTTGCTGGCTTGGATAATTCAGACCTTACAACTTTCCAAACACCATGCATGGAGAAGTCTTCTACTGGAGACAGCACACAGGTGACATGTTTGACAGGTTTAAGAATCAGAAGATGACAAATTTTTAATCCTTCTTCCCATGTCTCCCAACTGCTGATCCTTCCTTGGCAAATATCATCTTGTTTAACCTTTTATCTCTGGTCAAAAAAAAAAACAAATCATAACCAAAAAAACACTCAAAAATTAACTGGCCCAGCAAGTCCTTAATGATACTCCTGGACTGTTATCTACTGTGGCTTTAGACCTGGTGCAGACATGAACTCAAAATACTATGGAAAAGATTCAACCTCTTTCAGAATATCTGCCTTTCTATGTCACTTTGAACAGTGGCAGATCAAAATACAGCTCAAAACTTTTCTCCCATGGGTTACAGGGCTTTAGCTACTAAATATTTATTATTAGATAGGTTGCCCATTCCTCCTATTGCATCCTACATTTCCTCACTTAATTGAGGAGAAGTCAAATGTATAAGGCCTTGTTTTATCCCAAGGGAGCTGAGGATAGCCTTAGGATATTGGATGCTCAAGCTATTAGTATTTATTACCATATCATCACTGAATAATAGAAGAGAAAGAAAGGAAAATCTAGTTTGCTAAATCACACATGCACAAAAACCTCAATACAGTAATAAGCTCTAAGTAACTAGGCCTCACTTCCCCTGCGGCTCATTTTCTACTGTGGGGAAATAGCTGTCCATCTACTTGGAATTATTTAAAAGCTTTGGGCCAAAGTATTCCACAGCCAAACTCCTTCCAACTTTTACATAACATGCACAAGTAGCAATTGTCTCTTTGGCCTTTACAAACGGGTCTGGCTAGAGAATGAAGAAAAATGATTTGAATGAAAAATGAAGAAAATTAGTTTCTGGCAAACATATTATACACATGAGATCTAGTTTATTTTGATAAAACTAAATTTTAAAGACCATCTCTTTCCAAAAATGACTTGGTTCCTACCAAGGTAGCAGACCTACAGGAATGTGAGATGTCCTTGAAAGGACAAGACACACGGATAGGGGTAGAGATGCCATCTGTACGCTACATGAGACATAGTAAACATCTTCCAGTTTCATTGTATATTTTACTGCAGGTGCTAAAAATAAAGATACTATGCAGAACATTGAGCCTATCTTATTATTCTGCACAATAATAATATCAAATATTAAGCCAAATTACTGAAACAGAGGAACAACTCTATTTTCTCCAATTATATCTTCTCCATATTTTGGTTAGCTTCCTCCAGAAGTGCTCTACTAACCAACTCCTCCAAAAGCTAACCAACAATAAAGAAGCAGCTTTATCAGAGACTATATAGGCTGTTTAAAATTTTAAATAAATAAACTTCACAAGTCTGATGACATTATGTATAAAGATGTTTGGTGAGGCCAAGACTTCCAGTTTTGTCTTTCTACAGTGCTTGGGCACCAGTTGCATGAACAGAGAAGTGAAGAATAGTGAATTCCAGGACAATATCACACTGTTAGGAGAACCATCTAGAAGCAACCTGTTCTGTTTCTCCCTCCTCCTCATCTACTCCACAGAATTTTGTTGTCAGTAAGCTCAAAACTACTGTGCACTTCCTAATGCTTTCTAAGGGCCTGAAAAATTTAGTATCTCGAGATTCACAAAGTTGGTGCACCCTATCCATCCCTTCTGAACAGTTCAGTCTGCAAAGTAAAAATGTCTGAAAGAAAAACCTCAGCAGGCTTTGCTCTCTCTACCAGTTGTGAGAACTGCCTACTTCTATTCAAATAGCAATATAGCCAGCTAGCCCAGCTGTTAACTCAGTGCAAAACAGATATCTAGACTTCAGAAAAGCAACAGAAATCCAGGATTTCACCACTCTGATTTCACAGTTCAAGAAGTGACACTGAAAACCTTGTCTTTCCACCCCCTCTGACCTGATGACCCTTGAATTTAGAGAAACTGTTTAAGCAATCCTCCAGCAGTACTACCTGTAATACTTGTTTAAGGGTTTGTTGCTGGGGAACACTCCACAGTGACAAACCAGTACAGAGAAGAGGATATCCAGTGATTCAAAAATCACATCCCTAGAGAAAGCTGTATACAGACATTCCCTTTTACCACTTCAAGGATTACAGGTTGTGGGACATTCACTATCCTAATTTTTCTTCATCTGAACTACACTACATCTATTTTTTTAAATGTTAGAACACATTCTGAGTATTAATAAGTAATAAGTTAGTGTTCGTAATACTCTGTGTTGTGAAGCGTAAAGAGTAACTGTGGGACAGACATCTCTCCAGTTGTTGCATCACACTCTTGTTGCTTTATAGGTACGACACTGAAAAGGTACTATAAATTTGATAAGTAACCTGTGATGTAGCACATGGACACAGAAAGTAAAAAAATAGACTGAAACCCAAAAACCAGGACTATTTACTGCAATTCATCCCCTTCAACAACTCATATGACTCATGCAGTCAGCATCACATTATGAAGTATATGAGGATAAGAAAGCTAACAGTATCATCCAAATAGCCCACAAGTATTTCTTGTATAGTGACAAAGCACATTTATGAATAAAAATTTGTTTATTGGACTAAGCATGATCTTAGAAACTAGGTCAAAAATCTATTCACACTAACACAAAAGCAATTTTCAAAAGCTGGAAATGTCATTGCCTATCTTGATTTGTGTATGTCCAGGCAAAGCTCTATGTGCATAAACAGGTATCAAGAGCTCTCAGCAATCAGGTAACAGCAGTGATATATTGCAGCCGAAGGATGAAAAAAGTAAGCTAATCCATTCCAGTTGCATATATTTGATATTTTGACTTGCGTTCAAGTGACAGTATGATACATAATGTTTTCATCAGTTTTGGTCTTCACCATTTGAGGGAAAGGACATCTATTATAATCTCTTTATACTTATAAACATATTAGTAAACACATGTAAGTAAACACATACAAACAAGAAGTAAAAAGGAATTTCTATCACTGCACTCCTGCTTATAGGCTATGAGTTTGTTTAATCTCCCAGATTCTTCACTATTGTTTTAGTACCCCCTTACTACTCTATTCTAAATTGTATTCTGCATTTCTTCCCCTCTATTGTTGCTTCACTCTTCAACTACCTGTTCTTCTCTTACAATATATTTATGTTCCAAGAACAACAGCACTTAATACTATTAAAAATATTTATAGAAATTATGTCAAATAGGAGCAAGCAAGGAATCAGCTCAGACACCCTTCAAAACCAACAGAGATGCAAGTAGGAATAGTAAGTATATGCTTCCAGAATAACACGAACAGTACAATGAGGGAATGCCTAATTCCACCTTACAATTCACCTGCAAAAAGAGATACAGGGCAGGACAAGGAGAAACAACTGCAAAACATTTAAGTCATTTATTAACTGACATTTTGATGAGCACGTGTACCAACTGGAGTACTTCAGGAAAAGTTCAGGAAAATTGAGAATAGTGCAAGTTAAAGTTTGCAAAATTGCTTACCTCATGCTGCCTATAACAACTCAAAATATTGCAATCAAGCAAAGAAAATGGAAGCTACTAATTTATTTTTTCTTTTTAGGAGAAAGAAAATGTACGTATTCTTCCGTAGATCTCTAGTTCTAGGTTAAGCTGATTATGCATTCATAAGCAAAGAATTTTCAGACAGAATGAAAACTTTAAAAACAGGAAATACTATAGCAGTTAAGTGCATTCCATTATATTCAAGTCGTAATTGCACACAGAAATTATATCCATTAGCTGACTTTATTGGACATACTTGAAAGATAATATGATTGTTGTAATTGATCTTTTTTTTCCTGCTTCAATGAAAGCCAATTTAGCATTGACTAAGAGAACTTCTTGATTTTAATAGTTGCACACTGATAATTTGAAAACAAGAACTCTAAGACCATTTATCTCAGGTTTTAATAAAATATGAAGGGCTATATCAGGATGATTTATGTACAGTGTAAATTACATTCTGGTTTTATCTACAACCCAAGGTAGATATTTTTATTCAATAGCAAGTACACTCCGTAGAACTGCACTACTTAGTTACCACAGCCTTAGCTCAGAACAATTCATTTTAAAAAAGTAAAATCAGTCTGCTTCTTTCTCTAACACTATAGGTGGAAAAAAAAATGAAATAACAAAACAGAAGCACTGTACATAGCATCTGTTAAATAAAGATGTTAGTAATTTATACTGATTTTATTACAAAGTTCTGTCAGCAGAATTTTCCACACCTCCTTGCAAGTCATTCAAGAATCATGCAAAAAGGAAGGGAAATACCATGTATACTGCATTGTTCAGATCTTAAACTCTCCTAGTTTTTACAAGATAATGAGGAATAATGTAATAATGACAAGATGTAAAGCATAATGTCACAGCTAAATTCTTCATCTTGATCTAGCCACCCATCTGAAGCCTTGAACTTCTGCTTTGGTTACAATCTTGACCAGTCTCACAGGCAGCAAAGCATTCCTCACTTTTAGGTTTGGGAGGGAACCTAGCAGAGGCCACAATGGACAACATGATGCTAAATTCAGTCTCAGAACTAGCAGCTGCAGCTAAAAACAGACAAACATGCAACAAAATACGCACATGAAGCTAACTTGAAAGAACCTCCTTAAGCATTTAAGCCATGGGTGTCCAAATTTTCTGCTTGTCTGTGCTACTCTGAGTGAAAAGAAATTGTCATGGGCTGTATATAATACAGTTAATGTATATAACTAAACTTCTTAATATTTGCTATTAAAAAAGGCAACAAAAATATAAAATTAGTGGGATATTTGACCTTGTTTTTTGTGAAACCAGTGCATCAACATCTGGCTTGACAGAAGCACTTGCAATTCTTAGTGAGTTCTTAAGGCACTAGTCACATTCTTTTATCTAATTTTACTCTTCCTGGGCTTCATCCTTTAAAACGGTTCTTCTCAAATGTATGCACTGCCAAAAAGTGATAACATGAATAAGGAGTAATTATGAAGTGAGGGATATTTTCTCTGTTAAGAGAGATCATACAGAAGTCTACTAAAGAGACACGATCAAATTTTTGAGTTGAATGTCTAATTGCAACTCTATGCATTCATTTGAAAATTCACAGGTAATGTATTTATGCTGACTGAAAATGGAGTTGCAAATACATAAAGCAAATGATTTTTCTTTAAATCTTGAAATTTCTTAAATTTCTTTATCAAAATGCATAAAATTGTTTGCCATAACTTGAGCTTGCGATAATTTATGTTTAGTTTTGAACTCTATTATGGTTTGAAACAGAGCATGGATAAGTTGATTTTAACCTTGATGATGCATGTGTAACTCATTTAAGTGAGCAGTCAAATCAACCAGAAAAATATACTGCACATTTAATACTTGTTGCGAACTTTGTGAAGTGTTGAAAATTACAAAATTTATCAGCACTGCACAAGTAGTTTAGATATTTTTTCTGCAGTGAATACATTAACTTATTAAATTATTTTATGAAATAACACAAGCCCAAGTTTAATTATTAAGTAAGAAAACTTACGTGTCTGCTTCATAACAGTAAACATGTGGCTTCACAGGCACATGCATGTCTTCATAAAACATTTAAAGCTCTTGTGAAGCCTCATTACCAGATGTCCAGAGCTGCATGCAACCCATAGGCTGGACACACCTCATTTAAGTACTCATGAGTCTTGCTCCTTAGAATTGCACAGGTCTATTGTCTTAAGCATAACACTTCCACTTGGTAACTTTAGTCATCAGTCTAACAGAGACTTACTTTATCTGTGCTTCTGCAAAGTTAGAGTTGGAAAAACGTGTTCCACTCTCACATTACTTAAAACTATAAACAAAACCAGTTGAAAGAAAAATTAGTTTGTTCATGAGTTAGTTGTTCAGCAGCTGAACAGCCTGTAGATGAAATGACAGCTGTCAATTTACTTTTCTACATTGTTGGACACTGTATCAGTTTCTTTAAATTGGTGAAACTCACTGCAACCAATTTTCAGCTCCCATCAGTCATATCTGGTAACGCACTAGTATGCTGCTGGGCACTGGAGTGTAGCAAATACCTTGACATAGTTCAGTAAATATTTTCACTCTCTGGCATGTGAAAAACTAGTCAAGCCATCAGTACAAAATTCAATGAGACCAGGCCTTTGGATTTTATTAAAAAAATATGCTTTAAGAGTTTCTAAAATAAACTGATTTTATTAGCATGTATAACATACTGAGAAAAATTATTTAAAGTAATTACCTACCAGATTACAACATGAAAGCAAGCAAGTCTATATACTTATTCTGCTATCAGATCCAAAAACTTTTACACTCCAAATAGACTATAACCTACTGCAACAGCAATGTACAACAAGCCACAAAGAAGCAGAGGTAGAGTAGAAGAAAGGACAGGTAAGTGAGCAAGTACGAGGAAGAATAATCATAACATTAGTCGTAGGTAAGTAATTTTTCTAATGATCTGTTTTGATTAGAAGATACCAGCTATTAATACTTTTCAGCAGCCACTCCTGGATAAGTAAATAGCAAATACCAACTTAAGTTCCCCTTAAGACTGCCACAAATATAAGTAGGGAGTAGAGAGAAGAAAAAAGGAAGGGATTTGCTAAGATTCTGCTGACGTGTTCACAAATGAAACTCCTTCATAGCAATAGGAAAGCCTAGTATAGGGATGCAAGTAGGGGAGGGACATAGAAGAAAATGCTACGAAAAATGGTGTCAGCATTACTGTACTTCTGATTAGATTTCTAACTAGGCAATCAGGCCACAGAACACTGGAGGCAGAGGTTGAAGAAAAAAGGCAAAAGAACTTGATTAGAAACTCAGATGCTAAGCAAAGAAGAAAAGAGAAAGCTCTTGGGAACCAGAAAGAAAATGTGAAGGTTCAAGCATCAGACCATCTGTCAAATTTTATTATTTTTCCAGATTCCAGCAATATCTCTGCCACTTACCAAGACCCTTCTAGGCTTTGTATTGGATCTCCCTGAAGATTTCTGGTGGCAGACACCCCAATTCTGCTAGCCCAGCATTGACTCATGTATATGCACCTCAGTTAAGGGATATCATGGCCCTGACACATAAGATTACTCAAAGCTATCTCTGTTACTGAACATATTTTTTTAAAAAATACTAATTTAAAAATAAATGTTAGTTACAAGAAAAAAAGACGTGAATGAACAACATATTAAATGCATCGTTAGAAATTACATTCAACTATGAAGATACTCAGCAGCTCCAAGACTCCATCTAGCTAGGGACTTTGCTAACTGGCCTGTCCTCCAGTAGCAGTATATTATGAGAAGCACTTAGAGCTCTGACTTTGAAAAAAGGGAGCACAAAAACAGATATCCCACTACCCCAAGCAATTTTTAATACTGTGCCCCATTTCTACAGAAGGAGAAGCCCACAGCTGTCTGCAATGAGGCACAAAAATAATGCAGATAAACAAAAGTAATTTCTGCTCAGCCTCAGCTGCACACTGAAACTTCTCAGATTGGTAATCATCTATTTTCAATTAATATATAATCTCACATCTTTAATAGGTACCTTCCTTTGTATTCAGATACCTTAAATCAATTTTAACATTATATGACTTAACAGATATGAAACAGTAGGTACATTTGTAAGGTTGATGCTAACTTATAAATGTTGAAAAGTTTTAACCACTGACAACCCTCAGATTCCTTCATGGTTTGCATAGAGGTGAAACACTTAGGGATCACTTGCAAAACCACACAGCTCCCCCTCCTCTATTAGCATTGGCATCCATACCTATATAGATATATCTATCTATGCTGTGAATGACAGCTAACAAGGGAGGAAAACAGTTTATTGTCTAGAAATCATGCCTTTTATTTGATGGATTAGTATTTTCACTTATAGCTGATGATTTGGTAGCTCACAGTCATCCTCTATAGAGGGAGGTTAATTGGAAAAGCTTTGTGCCCAAGGAGAGCACACAATGGCTGCGTTCTTCTCTAAATATAAGCTAATTTAAATTTTCAACAAAGTTCTTAACTTAATATCTATTGCTCCACCTTGCTTTATTTTTGGTATAGCTAATAAGCACAAGTAATATGCTGCACATGCAACTGACAAGTTAAATCCTACAGCATATAATTTTTACTCTAATAATAACTGTAAATCGTAACTGCCAGCACTAAAATATACAGTAATGATGTTTTCAGTTACCTAATCCCTGTACTGGAGGATTTTTTTTTTCCTGCTCTCCTGGTAACAGCAAAATCCTTGTCCAGTACATTTAAAACACTGTCTATTAATAAATACTAGTTCATGCTTTTAATTTTACAGTTGTTTAATATAGTACAAATATCAATATTGCACAGCTACAACAAACACACAAGTAGTTCAAAGTACATTAGAAACACAGATGTGTATAATTATTCTTTAACAAGCTTATTGATTGCAGCAAATAGATTCAGCTAATTGCCAAAAGGAAGCCCATGGCAGAGCAGAAAATAAAATACGTGCCTCAAAATTCCTCTGCTTTTAATGCTAATGCATAGAAATGTAACAGTACAATCTGTTTCACATTGACACGTCTCCATCTACTTAAGAAAAACATTTCTATCCGAGACTTACCCTTAAAGTCATTCTAAAGGTGAAATGAAAACCCACTTCATTGTTCTTGCAACAGGTGCAAAGGGCTGAACTCCAGCAACTGCAGATCTCAGCCTCTGTGAACACACTAGCAGCCTACAAGAAAGATTCCCTGCAGGTCTTTGGGGAATGCTGGCCTACTTCACAAAGGTTCTGTAGAGATTTCCACCTCCAACTAAGGGCCCCAAACTGTTTCTTTTAAAATTGATAACAGATAACCTATTTAAACTTATCTGCAATAACACAGCTCTCATTTACACAGCTAGGAATGATACAAGTGTTTTGATATTGGCTGACTAGAAAGGAAGGGAGCTCTAGAACCTCATGTCATGAATTCAAGGCTAGAAGCAATTCTATATGGTGAACATAGCTTATATAGAGAGGGAATACAGGGTAAAAAAAAATAACAAACGTGTCACAGAAGACAGTGTGAAACAGGTTACAAAATAGAGTGTCTTAAAATTTATAATTTCCTCTTATTTTTGTGGGCAGATATCTGGGACCCTCTCAGAATAACTGTTCCTGCGATTGGAAGGACCAACATGATGGAAAAGACATTACAAAAGAAGTGGAAGGACCAGCACAACAAAAAGGCACTACAAAGGAAGGGAAGCAGATTGCTCACCCATATCAGAAGATTCCGGGTTCGCAGGGAAAAGCTTCCACCAAGGAGGGATCTCCAGAAAGAGATCCTTCCTCAGTGGCAGTCAGCCCTTAAGTGAGGCCTAAGAGGGGTGGAGCCAGGCTCTGGTCTCACAGTGAATTGCCTTCAGCTGAGCTCCCAGGGCTGACTGGGTCTTTCCTCCAGGTGCTCAATCAGTGGTTCAGGCCATGACTCAGCACTTCCCATACAGCTGTCAATGCCACTTTTTCCTTTCTCTGAACAAGGAACTCTTAGCCACTCCTATGAGCAGGTAGCAAGCAGACACAAAGTATGGCAACAGCGCAGCTTCCAGTAGCTTCCATGCAGTCTAACGACTGTCCAGAACAGTGGGCTTTTGTGTGTGTTCAGAAACCCATGACAGATCTCATTTCTGCTATCTGTTTTACACCTTTTTTATGCATCCACATTTTTACCCTCCACAATACTCTGTAGTAACAAAACGTAACAGCTTAATTTCAAATATTCTGAAGTACTCATTACCAGCACCACCTGTATATCTTGTAAAATTTAATTCTAACGCTTATTTTTCTTCATAACTCATCTTAACACTCCTCTTTATAAAAAAGTTTCCTCTATTTTAAATTCCTTCTTCAGTCAACTTTCATTTCCAGCCTACTCCACAGAAAAACATATTTTCCAAGTACTTTTCCCATTCAACAGTTCTCTTACCCATAAGCACATAATCCATCTAAATCTATAATTTCACTTACCAAGCATTAAGCCTTCAGAACACACAGATTAATTGTAAGAAATCCCTTAAGATGACAACTGGCTCAGCCCTTGGCCCAACATTCACAAAGCAGCTGTGAAATGAGGCTAATGAACCTCTCTTAAGGGGGCATTCAGCTTTTTATATTGATCATACAGAAGGAGCTTAGCCTGAGGGTGCAGTCCTCCCAGGTGCTTTATATCACATTGTGCTTGGCCAAACTGTTCTCATTTCCCCACCATGCTGTATAGGAATACCTGGCACAGAAGTGTTTGAATTGCTTACAGGTACTTTCAATTAACTTCGAGAGGCACAGAATTACACTTGTAAGGACTTACTGCCCATTCTTCTCCACCTCCATTTTGAGTTCAATTGAACTACACAACCTGAAAAGGCGCATGCTATCATTGGGCAACTTAAGCACTGCGCTAGTGAAAGCGGGTTTTAGGGTATTCTTGCCAAGCTTATCAGAGAATTTCCACAGGGGGAGTTTTTTGGTTTCCAAAGACAAAGGAAGGCCTGAAGCCCAGCTGAGAGTAATCTTCGAGCAACTGAAACCACTGCAAAGACTACCTTGAACATTCTGTTATTTGTTTCAGGCTCCACAGAGTGACTGCCTTTCCAAGGCAACACTGCTGCCATTTAGGTAGCAAACAATTAATCTGAGGTTTAACGAAACCAAAGCTGTGCCCCTAAAACATCTGAAACACACCAGACATCCTAATGTTTTCTGTTCTAGCATGTTCAGAGTAAGATGCAATCCTAACACAAGCTGGAATTCAAAGTGTAGGAGGAAAAAAAAATTGCAAACAGAAGAAGAAAATCTAATGTTTAAATCATGATTAAATCATATAAACAGTAACACTGAATGGCAACACTAGCTTCAAATCACTAAGTTACTGTGTAGCTCTGTAACCCAATAAAGTTCTTGCCACCACTAATAACAGACCACAGGCTTTGTACCAGCTCCTCAAGGCCTCAATATAGGGCTTGTCAGCTTTTGTACGTGCCTCTTTTAGGCTTGCCTGGAGCTCTATTTTTAGCATAATAAACCATAACAACAGTAGTTTAATTACCAAGTAATTGTTACCTGGCCCCATTTGAGTTAGCTGTGACAAGTGGCATGGTATAAACCCCACTGTTTCTAGAATGTTGAAGTATTTTTACAACTAATGGATAGTAGTAGTGAGTTACTATTCTGCATATCGCAATCTATGAAGCTGGAATGAAAACACAGCATACAAGAGTGCAAGCATACAATGATAGCAGATGCATTCAAAGTACAGAGACCTACAATTGCAGAAAAATCTTCAGTGGTCAATTACCGGTCACTAAAGGATTCAACCTTGGGTGGTGGATCATAACAAAGAAGGTGAGGAACAAGCACCCAACATCCCTAAAACAACCCATCTTGGAAGTAATGTGGGACAGTAAACCAATGAAGAAAATAAAAGGTGTAGAGAATGTTAAAACAATGTATTGAATCAGCCTCAAGGGAATTCCAGAGTGAGGGGGAAATGTATCATTTACAACAAGCTCACCAGTAAAGGACTGGGGATGTCAGCAATTCCTTGCAACCCACTCTTACCTCCCTTCCTCCTGTAGCATCACTGAAGCTCTTAAAGCCCAGAGACATCGGGAGGGGAAGTACTACATCAAAGGACCAGATACTAGGAAGTGTGTGTAGCCATTTTAACTCTAATATTAGTGAGACTTTCTCGGTAACACTGTTATTCTACTTTTCTTTTGTACATAATAATTAGAGCTCAATAATAATGAATCTTTGACTAGGCTGTGAACATTTTGGTTTGAATACAAACTCCTTGCTTTGCATATGAGGTATTTCATTGGACCATACAAAGGGCAAAAACTGTAATGCAAAACTCATAAGCAACAAACTGGTGGAGATAACCTTGACTTAGATACAACAGCTGCTAGCAACCCTAACAGTATCTCAGTGTTTCCAAAAGCAAGGTAAGTTTCTTCCTCCTCTACCTTTTTAACAATTCTATTACTACACAAATGAGAACTGCAGTTCTACTGCCCACCCACACATTAAATGATCCTTTAATTTCTATAAAGCCCTTTGCTGCCTATTTTCTTACAGCATTAGCCTCTTTGGCTTGCATTTACTCCAAAGCAGAGCCATAGGCTAAAACAGGTTCATATTAGCTAGATGCTTCAGACCAAATCAAGGATCTGTAACGTGAGAACAATGAATTCTTCAATCCCAATGAAATGGCACAACAGAAAAAAAAAAATACAATTACTCACAAGGAATACACTGAGGTGATCCATTCCACCTATGATCAATATTAGCATTACACAGATATTCTGAGAAACACTGCCCTTAGTAGTTTAACAAATTTAAAATTAAATACAAAGTATTTTTGTTTTAATCTTTAAACAGATTTTGCTACTGTTATTCCGAATCTAGTCGCATCTTGAATAAGTGTAGTAAATCACATTTATGAGTACAATGCACAGTGTAACTCACTTCTGCTCATTGGGTACTCACTGTAGGGATAAACTGAGCCATCTGTTTATTACTATTCTTGCCATCATGAGACCACATACATACTTCATTGTTTTCTATGTGCAAAAGCACAAAATTACCTAACTGCATGACCAGGTTCTGCTCAGTAGAAGACTGGGCAAGCAGGCACTGAAATTCTGTTACAAAAGGGCATGTCTGAGATCAGCATCAGAACAACATGAGCATGGCTGCGCAGTCTGTGCCTTACCTGGCACATGCAGTGAAAAGACCCCTCATTTTTCACCATTGTCTTAATCTTCACAAGTATAATTACAGCATGCCTCAGTAATGGTAAATACAAATTACACACTGTTCTGCAAGACAAAGATAAGCTGTTTTTATGTTTTAACAAAAAAGAAAAAAAGAATGTAAGATGGAATAAGAAGGTATTTATCCCAGCCTAAATATTAGCATTACATAACATTGTTTAAAGTAGCAGCACAGAAACTGTATGTTCTCCAGCTCAACATGCTAAAAATCATCTTATGAAACTACACTGGAGACAAGAAAAAACAACAACTCTTATTTGTTACAATATTCTCTTAGGACTGTGGAAGACCAGCCTTAGATCTTGCATACTGGATATAGAAACCTATTTAAATGATGCCTGTCTAACAGAATTTCTCATTACACAAATAATAGCTTAATTATTTCAGTAGCATATTTTACATTTTCTTGGTTAATTACCGACTCCTATGCTGTGTAATTGAAACTGTATTAAAGAAAAAAGGTGTCAAGCTGTCTGAAATTATCATGTTAAAAATAGGAGACCTTTTGTACTCAAGTTTTGCAGAAGCAGCCTGTTGCTTAACAGTTTCTTTGGAAGTAGCACAAGTTTGCTATCTTAGACCAGCTAGCAAGTCTAAGAAACTTCTGAATTTTAAACTTAAGAGTGTCATGCTTCCTTCCAGAACTATTTAAATGGAGATTTGCCACAGTTTACAGTCTATAAACTAAATCCCAAGTAGTCCTACCTAATCCTCTTTTTTTTTCCTATAGCAAGCAAAACAAGTTTCAGACTTGGTAATATGGTTACAATCTATTTGTATATATTGTTTATCACAACAAATAGAATTTATAACAATGCACAGAGCAAGAAAAATACATTTTACACTAGTTTTATACATTTATTCTCGTAGAGACAGGAAGTCATTTATTCCGCCTTGCAGAAAATTTAATCCTTTTTACTATTCTGATCCAACAGGATTTAAGGACGTACAATCTCTCACAGGGAAGGTTCTGAAGGCATTCCAAGAAAAAAATCCATCTTAAACAGTTTCACAACCCCAGCATGGCTCCACTTCTGCAATGATTTTATCTGTTATTTTTAGAACTGGTAATTACTCATTTTCACATACTTATTTCCAAAAACTGGCAAAGAAAATTGACAGGTGTATGAAATATTCTGTTAAAAATTCCTTCCCATTATTTTCTACTCATGTGAAAAAGTGGGATTGTTTAGCATGGAGGACATAATTTCTTCTTAATCATCCCTCTGAACTTTCAAAACGATGAGAGCTGCTCTGAAAGTAATGCCTCCTATTTTACTACATTGGCCCACAACATCAGAGGCAGACATTGGTGCTATGGCATTCCTACCAATATTCTCTTACATTTTCTTGCAATGCGATAGATGGCAGTGTAACAGAATGGTCTCTGACATGGAAGTGTGTATGAAGCAAAGGCATATCACCGAATTCCTCCATGTTTAAAAAATGGCACCCACTGACATTCATTGACACTTGCTGAATGTTTCTGGAGGTTAAACAGGGGGTGTTGCCATAGCGAGGCAGTGGGTGGTACATTTCAGGAGCAGTGACAGAAATGGGAAAGAGAAGCCATATTGCAGACAGCCACGCACACCTATAACACCACAAAATGAAGAGCCTCTCGATCAGCTTATCTCTGCAATGTTGGTGACTGTAAAAAAAAATAGCATTTTGTAGCTGAGAATTTACTTAGTAAATAGTGTTATTGTGCTCTTTGTATCTGTTGTTGTGGTGGCAAAAAAATAGGAGGCATTACTTTTGGAGCAGCCTATATACATGCACTTCTTTGGCCATGGTATACTTACTCCTCCTTTCTCTGCACATTAAGTGCTTTTCAAGTTTTGTAGAAAGCAGATAAATTGGCAAGGGAAATCATGCTTTCAAACACACACACACCCTTCACTACGATCTGCAATCTGTGGTGCTGGCTGTATTTCAAATGAACTATCCACTGTGTACCTCCTGTTTCAAACCTTTCATATATGCATTAGTTAATTTACTCTGTTGCACATATTCTAGACAATAGTCTAATTGAATTTGGTATTTAGCTTTGTATTCAGTTTTCTTCATCCTCACACTTAATTTGTCTTCATGTTCATTTCACTGAGGAACAGGTGTTTATTAGGCATAGGCCACCTCACAGAGAGGAGGATGGAGAACAGTCAAACTGGTTTTAGGTGCCTTGTTGAACTGAGCATCAGAAGAAAGAAGACCAAGATAAAATATGAGAAAAATCACAGTAAAATTCCTAGTGTAACTTCAATAAATCAGCAGGTGCTTAATTGCTTAAAAAGAATTAGAAAGTGACAGGCAGCAGGTTTATACTAGACTTTCCCAGCATGGCATGGAATTTTGAAGAACACCTTGATCAAATCTCTTGTGTCAAGGCGGCCAGCATTAAAAGGGAAAGTGTTAATGCCTGAGCAGACACAACAGGAATACACAATCCCTATTCTTTCAAAATGCATTTTGTTGTGGCAGACACATGGTGTTGCACCTGCACTCTGTAAAGGTGTTTGCAGCACAGCCTGAGGCCTGGACCTTGCACCCTATTTGCTACTGGGGAGGCAGCTATGAGAAGAAAGAATGAGAAAAGAGGGCAGAATAAGAAATCTGTCAACATGCAACAGGCTTGTGTTCAGTTGCTTGACTTGGAAAGCCATGCTGTGCTTGCACTAATCTATAAAGGGTTAGGAACTGGAATCTAGAAGTGACACATTTCCAGCCATTCATTCATCAATTGCTAAACAGCTCGTATGAAAGGGACTCAATACATACTGTTCATATTGCACCATATTGCATATTCTTTCAGAATTTGAGATATAAATTTGCTTCTTTTGACAAAAATCTGCTTGGCTAAGTAGACTCTTCATTCCCACCTTGCTGCTTTATTTGCTTATCAAATGAAAAGTACTACTTTTTACATTGAAAGCCAAAAAACAAAGCATAAAAGATATTTACATAATATTTTACATAACAAGCTCCTTTTGAGAAATGAGAATATTAAGATTTCAAAAGTACAGTCACAGCAAGTGGTAGGCAAGCAACGAAGATAAATCAAATCCTATTTCTTGCCATGCTGTGAAAAGACGGCTGGCTTTTAATCATCCTGATGTGCCATATGTAAATTCCATCAAAGAAGAAGTTTGGTAAATGTTATATTTCATAACCACAGGGAAGGAAGCTATTTATAAACATCAATTAAATTATATAATATAGTCTAAAGCCATTAATAACAAAACTATTAATCTAGGTAGACATTACTCTCATATTGGATGGGTTTTCTTTTACTACATTTTTTTCCAATGCATATTTAACAAAGAAAACGTAACCTGTTTTTGCTCAAGGTCACTCTAACCCATCTCATGTGTAATTTCTGTGATGGCAGAAATTTAATTGTTCCAAGAATAAAAAAATCCCACAAAGTACTCATAAACCTAGAATCAGTCAGCACTAACAATGTTCATGTGATCAGAAATCTTTAAAGAGCAAAGCATGTATTGAAGATACACAATATATAGCTATTTGTATATATATGAAGCTTAAATGCTAATTCAAGGTATGCTTTGCTCTTTTTGGGAAACATTTGGAGATGCAATTGTCACCAACAGAACATAGTGAAGCTTAATAGCATAAGAAATTTTTTTTGCAAACCTACAGAGTAATAAAGAACCAATCATAATAATAATACTATTATACTGCAATTGTATTATCACTTGCATTAGAAGTAAACACATTTGAAAAGAATAAAAATTGTTATGCTTCACAATATTTCTAGGAATTCTGTGTCATAAGTAAAGTAAGTATAGTTTACCATCTCAAATGATTATGGCAAACTGAGAATGGATCTTTAAGCCCTAAATACTAGGCTAGCACTTAAACAGAAAAGAAGCTAAACACAATAGGTTTCAAGCAAGAGGGCCAAGCAAGAGGGATGGCTAATGATGGCTGGAAGAAGCCTTCTTGCAGTAATAGAACTGGCAGGTTACCCACCAGATGCTAGACGGAACCAAGAAATATGGTAGGTTTCTATGTAATGAAGGCATGAAGGAATTTATTTTTTCCTCAGCAGACAACAGGTTTTAGAAATACAGTTCTTAAAAGCCCACAGGAAAGCAAGCCCTACCAAAACAAGAAATAAACACACACCGAAAAAGCCACAAAGAAGAAAGATTTCAAGGTATTCTGTACTACACGTCTATTTTGTTTCTATTCTGACTATGAAGTCAAATCTAGATCACAATTTGAGAAAAAATTCTAAATTCCCAGCCATTTGTTTTCTGTGACACAGGAACGAATGCTTCCAGCTACATATTTAAACCCAAAGATTTTATTCTAATGAGCTTTGTGAAGGGAGAAAAAAATATCTCCGTATTTTCAGCACACTCAGCAATGTCTGTGTGCATAAACTGAGACCTGTCATATCTGCCTTGTGATTAGCAGAAATTTAATGCCTCGCCTCTTCGTAATTTGTTGTTTTGTTATAACTGGCATGTAGATTGAATGGCAGGTGACATTTCATAAGATTTAAATAAGGTAAGAAATTATAAAAGGAATATGTTAGTTTGATTAAAGTATAATGAATCATTTGCATATAGAATACAATAATCTGTAAACACAAAATGAACTCCAAATAACAAAGGACATTGTGAACTGCATTTCTTACATTTTAGAATGCAGACACACAGATAACTTTTAGAACACTGAAATCCTGGCTAATTTATACAGCATCCTGCGCTCAGGAATTGATACGCTTACCCTACTATGTCTCACAGTATGTAAGATACCACACTGAAAGATTGTATAGGGAACCTACAGAGCTACTACTCATCAGCTGCAAACGCAGCTTCTGACCTGTCCTAGAGGAGGGAAATCTACTTATAAGGCCTAAATTAATTCCAAGGGTAAGCTCCAGTCTGATTCTAAAAAAGGAGTTGTGCACACATGGAACACCATGGAGATCGATGAAAACCTGGAGGAGGGGTCAAGATCTTTTGGCCTCTTTGCAGAATTACAACCTCACTGAAAATGTAATACTATCATGATGCAGTGCTCCATATAGAAAACAAAGGGACAGCAAATGAACAAATCTACCAGGACTGATAATAATAAAGAATAATACACTGCTCAAGCAGTATTAAAAAAATACAGAAAGTAACACTTAAACAGAAGGAGTTTCAAGGTAAGAGACTAATTCCTATGTAACCCAGAAGTCAGCATATGCAACAATACAGTGAAACAAAATAAGCTGGTTTGGTTAGCCAACATTTGCAAAACTATTTGCCTACATTTTTTTCCACAGTGTAATGGAATTCAGTTACTGTTAAGTTGTAACTACATTCCTGTTTACAAAAGAAAGGATATTTTCAAGAGTCAAAATGTTATCTTTGGAAACAAATAGAAAAGTTGGTTAAAGGCCTATCAAACGGTACAGGAAGATATACAAATACCAATAATAAAAAAGCAATGGTAAGTTTTAGGCAGAAGAATAGAAGGCCTACAACTGCAGGCTATCTGCAGAAATCCTGGACCTCCAGCATCACTTGTAAACAAATTGCCCATTTCCTTCATTTCCTCTGCTAGCAATTGCATGCACTACTCATTATGCATACATACACTATGCTAACAGGCTGCTTAAAACACAGGGAGGAGGCGATATTACATGTTGCCTTGCTAATCTTCTACTCAGAAAACGAGCAGCCCTAGCTTCCCTGCTGGTGGCAGAAGAGGACTTTCGCCTGCAGCCCCTATTTCTCAATACACCAGGGATGCCACTGGGTTAGGAGTATGAGACATATCGAACTTAGTGCATGAAGATATTCTCCTTGTGGATATGTATTTGAGATTCTGTATTAAACAGCAAGGCAGAAGACTAAAATACCAGGTAACCCCTCAAACCATTCTATAATCTACCTGGTCTCATTCCACCATTGTGCGCACACACATAGTCCAGAGGAAGAGCAAACAACTTAGAACCCTCTATGCCACCCTGATACTGGTAACTGTCCAGAACACAGCTACATATACTAGGAAAGACATCTAGATTCCATGCTTGTTTCTCAATGTAACCATTAAGGCAAACAGCAACACATCCACTCTCATTAATACTTAGAAGAATGGGACCAAAATTAGTGTCCAATACAGAACTGTTTCCTTATACTTTATGGGTGTATATATATAGACACACGTGGGATTATTCAACAGATAAAACAGACCTTGAAAATAGCAACTACTAATATGAGGATCCTATATTGAGAAGTGTCTATTCATTTGAGCCAGACTGACAGTTACTACATGGGGTCCTATGGAAAGTTTCCGTTTAGAGTGGAGACAAAGAACAGACTCAGAGTTTCTTTGATTCGGCAATTATTGTTTCTTACAAGCATGACAATCTCTTTTCTGACTACAGTAGGAAAATTAGATTCCATCTCGAGAAGCACAAACCTATCAAAAAATACTAATTTGAATAGTTCTTTCAACTTGCTTACAGCAAAGCTACAAATGCATATGTGACACTGTTAGGCTTCCTTACTAGATCTTTGCAACTTTTTATAGAAATTACATGCTCCCGTCAACACCTGCCTCATCAGTTTCCATACAATCTCACCATTACCTCCAAGTTGGATTTTACGCAGTGTCTGTTACATCAGTTTTCTTTTCTACAGTGAAGCTCAATTTCTTTTCAGTTTTCTTTCCCGTGAGAGATGACTGGTTCCAGCTTCAAGGAGTTAGGGGAAACGTTTATTCTTTGTTTGTGTCTACCTCCATCTTACCCCTACAAGTAATCAACTTTGCATAGTGCTTGCTCTTACAGAGCTGCCCCTGAAGACTTCAAATTCTTCTTTCATTTTTAAGCATTGCTATTCCACACGCTCCCTTATGAAGGCAAAAAAATATTTCTTATTATGATTTTAATTCCTACAAGAGATATGCAGCAACTCAAGTGTATCACTGTTAATCCTAAGGAGAAATATATTTGGTAAAATGAGGTGAACATACAGTAAGGATAGGGAGAAAAAGTTACATGTTAATACAGCACAGAGAGAAGGTACAACTCTATTAAACACTTAATATAGGTATTTAAATTAAAATACCCCTCTGAGTTTAATTTTGCACCATGTACAAAGACTTAGACCTCCTTGGTGTCCATTCTCTCATCCAACCAATGAACACTAGGAAACATTTTAACCTCCCACAGTGCACTCAGCAATCCATCCCATAACTGACTCATCCATTTCAGAAGTGAAGCAGACCCTGTAGGTCAGCAACATGCAGCAAGGGGAAAGATAAAGCACAGAATCTGCGCTTGATGGGCAGACAAGAGAAAGAACTACAAGCAGGATACAGTGGATGACAAGCTCTGCCACCTCTTCTTCTTTTTAAGCGTTCTCAAACCAAAATAAAACCAAAATATTGTTAGAGTTCTCTTCCATTAATTAAATAGGTACTGAGAAGATACAGAACCTGTGAAGATCTGAACAGCTCAACCTCCAACGCTTACCTCAATGGAAAAAACTCACTGAGAAAATGAAGTAAACACCCTTATTAAGCAAGCACATGCTTCCCTCTTTCCCTCCTTTCTCAACATAACTGTTGAAGTCTAACCCAGCAGGTGGCTGAGCACTACACAGTCATTCACTCACTCCCCCACTCCCCACTGGGATGGGGGAGAGAATCGGAAAATAATAAAGAACTCATGGATTGAGATAAAACTATTCACTAATATAGAGAAAAGGAAAGGGATAATAGTTATGACATGTACATAAGAATGTATATCACAAGTCACATACAAGCAATTGCTCACTGAGCAGCAGAAGAGAACAGGATGATGACATGTGGTATGAAATATGCCTTTGGCCACTCTAGGTCAGCTGTCCTGATTCTGTCCTCTCCCAGTTCTCCCAGAAAACAATTTTGTCTCAGCTGAAGCTAAGATAGTAACAAACCTGCACTCTGCACACTGAGTGCTTCTAAGTACCACCTATTCTGTACACTTCAGTAAGTAGCTTTGAGTGACAATGAAAGAGAAAGAACCCTCAAGAACAAACAACATTCATTTCCATTAGAGGACTTGCTACAGAAGTCACTTTGTTTCACTCAGACAAGCTAAAATTATTATTACAAAGTCACATCATTTTTCCAGAGAACAAAAGTTGCTGCTTAAGCTATGTGCATCCATGCTGCTTTGACTTCTCACTTTCAGTTTGCTTGTTTCATTAGCACCTGGTGCCAGACTTAACAAAGAAATAAACAGCTTAATAGACGAGAGCTGAATGTTATATGAAAACTAAAACATTCCAAAGCGCCACAAAAGGAGTTCTTGAATTTACATGCACACTTCAAAGCAGGACTAAGGGTTCAGATTCCTGTACAATGCCAATTTTTCAGGTTTGGGTCAGTATTTATAAAAGAAGCAAACAAACTGACTTAGAAAATACAAATGAGCAACTGCCTGTGCACTTCTGCACGTGCACATGGGTATATATGCATACACAGCATAACTGACAAAAGAAAGTGGCACTAAAAGGAATAACATATACAACTTTTTGTCTTTGTAAACCACAGAAGTTCTACTACCAGAGCTGACATGCAATGCATTAAATATTTTGTTCAAAAGCAGTCGATTTCTTCAGTATTTCCAGCAATGAAATGTGTTGCTTAGCTCACATATGTAAAAACAATATCAGCAATGGACAAGTCAGGGAAGGAGCACAACAGGACAGCTAATCTTTGTTAAAAACAAGCCAAACTATTTAGTCAAAGAAAACTGCCACCACCACCAAAAATTACTGCCCACCTCCTTCAATCTAACACTCTCTGAATAATGAAAAAATGACTCCAGTGAAGCCTCTGCCTGAAGTAAAGCAATGTTTATTTAAATGCAAGATATTGCTACAGTTGTATTCAGGATGCATCATATTTTCCAGTATTTTATTGAGAATTCTTTTAATTTTTATTTATTTTTAATCAAGCTTTACCTTTGAAGAAGAAACTGCTTGGGCACAGGCTCTTTGCCACCAGGTACTCCATGGCAACCAAGTAAGGACCTATAACCTAATTTATTCTGAATCACTTATTTGCAACCAAGAACAATTTAAGCCCTTAAAATTTTCTCAGAATTATTGCTCAGTTCTCATCTTAACATGTGCTTATCTTGTAGTTGTCCACTGTTTTAATAAATCACAGTTTATAGGTAATACCCTCAGCTAAGAAACTGTACAAGATTCATAGATAGTTTCCCAGCAAAAAACCTGCAGCTTTATAGATTCACACCATGCAACAATCTCACTTTTTTTTTTTTTAAACAGAATAAAATACAGTAAGGAGTATCAGAAAAATCTCATGTATACTTCATTTTCAGAGGAATAATTTAAGGAGCTGTATTCATGTACTGAACCTGAAGTTCATACTATCCAACTTAATTTTAAATGAAAAGTTCGAAACAACAGCAATACTGTGCCATGCGCACAGTAAAACAAGTTCTACATCCGTTTGTTATGAAGAGCGTTGAAAACAAGCTGCTTTGTTAGAACCGTTTGGCCATACCTGGTGCTGCCACTCATTCTTTAGCTTCAGCTGCACCCATTAACATTAAATTGAATATTGGCCTTCTGCACAGTTTATGGTATGCACTTTAGGCAGGAACAATAACATTCCAAAACCTGCCAGGAATTTTTGTGAAAATTTACAAGCATAGTAATTGTATAATGAATGGGGTTTATGATTTTATATTGAATTAAGAGTCCTTGCAATGGTAACAAATTGTCACTTAATTCAATATACTAATTAAACTAGGATTTTTTTTTTCCTCAGTGAAGCTTTTAAATGAAAAGGCTTGTTAACATTTTATGCAGCACCCTAAGGGACAACAGCTAGCCGGACTAATGTAAGTGTGTATGACAGAGCAAATTATCATATTGTCATGTGTGTAACTGCATCTTGAATAAACTACAGCTCTTGAAAAAAAGAACATTCTTCTTTGGGTGGACTGGTATGCTCTGGTCCCTCACTGTTCCCAGAGGCTTACTCCCTCCTCTAAGACAGCTGCAGTTTGGCAAATCCTCTAGGACTTGGCTGACGTTCATTTTCTATTCCAAGGAAGAGAAGCACAAGGGGGGCAGGGGAAGAGAAGAAGTGGGCATTTGGGAGACCGAGGAAAAACAACCGATGCCACAGGGAGCGAGACAAAGTAAGGAGACTGGATCTCAGAGAAACTATTTCATGGAATAGTCAAGCACAGGGGCAAAAACTGCTGCAGAGTTCTTTTCCTAGGTGATCGTGGAGTTAGCATTAACTTCTAAAGGGAAGTAACATGATTGTTGAGGACAGATTTGCAAGATACACTGCGATGTGTGACAAAGAGCAGACTGGGGGAGAGATTCCAAAGTGGACTTCCCTAAGCACTACCGAATTAAGCAGGGAGGGAAGAAGATGACACATAAATAGGCTGCATAAGTAATACTGATGATTAACAAAATACATTGTTTTTCAGCATTCTGCATTTCAAATAAAATCAGATGTTATACTGAAGTGTCCTTACACATTCAGCACACACAAAAGACAACATGTATTTTTTTTTGCTTTCTCGGAGTTTGTATATTTTCCATTGCTGATTCTTCTTACAGTTATGTCTTAAAGTCATGGCACCTTGTGAAAGAGCTTATTACATCCAAATCTATTTAGATGCATATTGTGTCTAAACATAACACCTAAGGTACTTTGGAGTACTTTCTTTACATAGATTATTGTCATTTGGATTCTGTGAACATCTATACAAGAGTGCTTAGTAGTAAGCGAATGCAAAGACATGGGGCAAAACAAAGGCTTTACAAATGGGGACAAACAAGGATCTAATAAATCACTCAAGAGAAAACAAACATATTAGCCACTGACTGTAACATGAAGGTTTACTACATGGCCGTAAAAACTAGAACGTGGACAACCTTGATAGAGACAATACGGCCTCTAAAAATGCTACCTCATCATTTGTAGTGATTCCAGAGGTCAGCTGTAAAAATCTAGTTTTCAAATTATTGTTAGCTGAATTTCAAATGTGGCAGCTCAATGCCAGACCGCTTACTTTACAAGAGACAACCTCTGTGAGGATAAGGGGAGATGAAGACATCTTATGTTGACTCTACTGCCTTACTAAGTGCAGACTGCCTTATCCTCTGTGAGGATAAGGGGAGTAGTTCATAAGGCAAAGGCTTCAAACACGTATCCCCTATTAGACTCCAATTCAGGAAAGCTTTTTCAGTACATACCTCAGTTTGTTCTGTGAGCATCAAACGCTGAACCAAAGCACAGACTCAAGTATTCCATGACTTCAAAGGCTTACTCTAATAGGATTATACATCTAAGTAAATGTTAAAACGAATTGTTGCATCAGAGATCACACAAAGAATGGAAAACATAATAGGAGAAACCCAGATATTTCTTGAAGAGTTATTCCTCACTAACTTGATATTGTCAGTGTGATGGTGCAACAATCAGAAAGACCAACACGATGGTAAAGGCATTACAAAAGAGGTGGAAGGACCGGCATGACAGCAAGGTGCTACAAATGAAGAGAAGTAGGTTGCTCACCCATATCAGAAGATTCTGGGCTTGCAGGGAAAAGCTTCCTAGAGATACCTCCTTGGTGGAAGAGATCCTTCCTCAGTAGCAGTCAGCTCTTAAATGAGTCCTAAGAGTCACACAGTGAATTGCCTTCACCTGTGCTCTGAGGGCTGACTGGGTCTTTCCTCCAGGTGCTCAATCAGTGGTTCAGGCCATGACTCAGCAGTTCCCATACAGATGGAATGAAAGGTAATTACACTTGACAATCATTGAAGAATTTTCATTCGCTTCACTGTCAGTGCTGCCTGCTGCACAGTAGTAGTATCATCCAGATTTGCCAATATCAATGAAAAAAAATGTGTAAAGAAGAAAGAGAAATAAGGGATGAAACTGTTTTACCTCTTTTTCCACCACAGAATGGAACACTTATTGTTAATCATCAATGGCAATTTTTTTTCTTTTAAGAAATAGTTTCTGGCTGGTATTTCATTTTATGCCAGGACTGAACTCTGTTTTGAAGAATTCTTTAGGAGGAAAAAAAAAATAAAAAAGAATCCCCTTTTACTACTACATACAGTAAAATACTAATCAACTCATCACATTTTTTCTAGTAGTACAAGAAGTACTAGTAGGGTTTTCAGAGCCTGACATTCTTTCTAGAGCCTGATAAACTTGGTAAGTTAAATAAAACATTTGCCCAATTATTCAAGATGGCAAAAATATCCTAGAAGCAAAGCTCAAGTATGTGTACTTACATACTGAATTATAAAATAAAATCATGGGCTGTCTCCTACATTATTTACTTCATTTGCTTGCAATTCAATCTATTCTCCAGCTCCTCTTCCACATGAACAGAAATAATTGTCATGAAAAATGCTGTTAGAACGTATTGCTAAAATACTTCAATTTGCTAAATTCATTGTTGATCTAGAAGCAAAAATCTCCAATAACAATAGAAACTTTGCAAAACTTGTCATTCCCTATATATCTATGATGAACGCTTTCTGCTTCCAGGAGTAAGCATTTAAGGTCTCGCAAACAAATATATCAAAATCTTTCAAAGGAACTGGTCTTAGCCATGTATTTATATTTAGGCAAGAATCTAAGCCCCGTTCATTGTGAGTAGACATAAGCTCACAGTTAAAAGCCAAATCCATCCATTAAGTCCCACTGTGCTGGAAGTTGCACGTGAAGGCAATCAAAAGGTTTGGTAGCAATATGAAGTAGCCAAAGATGATGATGAATTAACTGATTACAGAATAACTACAAAAATGAAAATTACAAAACATTATTTAAACTGTAGTGTTCTTCTAGCCTACAGACAAAAAGGACACTTATTACTTCTAACTTCTGTACTTCCACCCAGTGCTGAGTATTTGTCAGTGACTTAATAATAGGTCAAAAGGACAAAAAATGTCAGTGCCTACATTAGCCTTTTTAGTTTTTAATATATCTGAATGTGGACAGGAAAAGCTTTTTTCATCCACAACTTCAAAAGTAATTTTATAGAAGAAAATAAAGCATTCCCTAGAAATAATTTATCATTTCCAAGGTATAGAGAATTCAAGTACCATTATTTGTAGAATTGAATAAATATCAATGGAAATAAGTGCATTATTTTAGATGGAGTCAACATGGTTGACTTTAATGCAACATCTCCTCGGCTTAATGAATGAGGTATTAGTTTGATGATACCTACTCAAATAGGCTTTAACCAGTAACAAAATGTGCTGGTAGACTTTCACGTGTACTCGCAACCACCATCACCTGTAACCACACTACCAATTTCACTTGCACAGGTGAATCTGAAATTCAAGTTCTCATTAGCAGTATCACAAACACAGAACAGTATTAACAACAGGGAGCAAAGGCAAGCCTGCTGTTCAACACAGCAAGAGTGTTAGATCACGCTATATTACTGTTGTTTTTCTATACTGAACTTTCTCAAACCAAGCATGAGGAAAAAAGCATATTTTTTAATGACTGGGCAACAGCAATGGAATTTTTGAATAATCAAATCAAGGGGAGCAAGAAGGGCACTAATGAAAAGCTGAATGACTCAGATGATCAAAAGTTAGTTGACTAGGTTCCACTAGAGCTTGCTTATCAGTCTGAAACCCTATGAACTGGAAAGTAACATACTTGCATTTACTTTTTAATACATTAATAGCAGCTTAATTTTGAAGGTTTCTTATTCAATAATCTATTAAAAATAATTTGTATGATTAATATGAAAATGGTTTGGATTTAATTTTTCTACGTTTGTTTCTACTAAAACTGTACACTTTGCAAAGTAATATTTTTCTTCGGTTTCCACAACAGTAGAAGAGTTTTGCCAACTTTTCTATTGAATAATGTGATTACTGTAGAAAAGAGCTTTAATTCAGCTTGCTATTGATTCATACGTAAATGCATTGAGATTTTATGGTCTCTCCTTATAAGCTAAAATATGACAGTGATGCGTCTCATGTCAAGGTCAATGCAATGCAGCATTGCGTTGGACGAATTCTGAAGGGGGATTTTGAGTTATTTTGCCAGTAATCTAATGGAGTGGGTAAATCATTTCAGATCGCCAGCTGTCACAGCATATAAACCTACACCATACGTAACAGTACAATGTAAGAACTCTGTGAAAAATGTAATTTCATTTAATAATAATTTTATTTATGTGAGAACTGCATAAGATTACAGAAGAGAGGGAGTAATTAAATTAAATCCACAATAGTACTAAGCATTTTTGAAGGATTTTTTTTTTTAAACAAATCTATATAATATCACAGAAAACTTAGAAATTTGATCTTCCCTTTTTAAGTGATCATCTATTGCAGGCAAGTCTTAAGTTTAGAGATCTTTTTAAGAAATATGCACATAGACTACACCACAGGAACGTTAAATTCTGAAAAATATAGCACAAAAGAGAAAGGTTGCCAAAAATAATTTTCATATAATATTTTATTTGATTCCACGTGCATATTTAATACAAATGCATGCTTTAACATCTTGATTTTATGTTAGCATTTACACACATCTTCCTCCTGGTTCATAATATTAGATGGTTCACAGTGAAGATAAAATCAGTATGCTGTTAACCTGATAAATCTACTTATAGTCCTAAATTTCATTTAATCCCTGTGCTGGCAAGAAAGTTCATAGACAGAAAGCATTTTATTCTACTGGTAAAGTCAAGTCTTCTGTTCAATTACTTTCTCCAGTACTTGGGTTGCCTGAGTAAAAGGAGGGATTATCCTTCATCCCTACCCGTTTTTCGTCACAAAAAGACCATACCTCAAATCAAAATAAACACAGAGACAAAAATCCAATTTGCCCTTATGTAACCTCAAATACAGAAAGGCTTCATATAATGTTGTATGTCTGTGTGAAAACAATATGAAACATCAAAAATCTCTGCAATTCTTTTAATACTTTAGAGCATACAATACTGTCACAACATAAAACCAAACGAAAATTACCTAGGAAATTATGGTTAATGGATTGTAATGGCCTTTGGCACAAAAAATGCTTAACCAAAACTTCTAGGTATAATGTAACTTCATATAGCACTATATTGCGTTAATATCTTTGTGATTAGCTACATTTCATTAAACTGTTTGGAAACCTCTACTGATCTTAACATTCCCAAAGAAATATGCCTCTTTGATAGGTATCAATATGCATATTAATATGCATCTTTGATAGCTTTTCTCTGAATACAGGTATGTTAGACCTTTATTTAAGCTTAAGAAGCTAGACCTTGTTACTTAAAATGCACGGATATTTGACAGAGAATCAGAGGACGCATCACAGAAACTCCCACATAAAGCCTGGATTGAACTCTCATAGAGAAAAAAGTAACCAAATTCTCCACAGAACCCATAGAAAGAAAAAAAAAAGTCTCAAAACAAGTATTGGAAACATAATGATTTGAGGTCTCAGAGCAAAGTTGGAAACTGGAAAAGGAACTACCACTCATTGCCTTATATAGATTCCTGTGTTCTTTTTATATACAACAAACGTAGAGTTATTAATGCTAAACCAATAAGAGTTTGTTTGTTTCGAGTGACTTCAGTTACTTCGCTGTTAAAATTTCTTACTATCTTCAGATTGTATACTAGCTAAACAGTCAGCAGTACACACACAAACGTCAACAGCCATCCAAGTTTTTTTCCTCCGTGTTTGTATGAGGAATTTTAACCGCATTCAGCAGGTGTGGTCATTATAGGAGATTCTCTTGATTACTGTAGCTTTGTAACAGGAGCCAGGATTTGGAAGCTAAGTAACTGGATGTAATTTGTTGAAAGAAGTAGTGGTATTTACAGGTCAACTTATTAATACTAAGCAATATGGAATGCCCGGTGCGCAAACATATTGAAGATGACTGTATTGTACAATATTTTGGTTTTAGTATTTTGTTTTAATATATTAAAGAAAGCAGCACTTTTATCTAAAACTTCTGCTTGACTACAGAAATACTTTGTTATCGCCACTGTAATCACACTAAGTACAATGGTGCATTTATACAAAGGATGAAAAAAATTGTCTTTATATTGACGATCAGCATGTTATATATACAAAGTCAATTAAGTTAGTGTTATCACTAGGCATTTTACTCATTACAACTCTTCATGTGGAGTGACAGGTAAAAACCACAGTGACTAACCTGGGGACCAGTCTTCTAGTTCTGGTAACAACTGTCTATTCAGTTTCATTAATTACCAGTAACAACAACATCGACAGCCAACCAACAAACATCACACCACAAATTACCTTACAGCCAGGAGATGTCTGTATGCCAGTTTCCGGAATAATTCAGGAAGTGTTCCAAAAGTCATCCTTATTATGGTTAACATTCTGTGTTCTGCACAGTTTGCAGATATCAATCTGACTAGACATACACAACTCAAAGTTTTGAAGTGTTCACTGCAACTGTACTACCATTCATCTGCTAGAGATAACATGATTCAATGTTGAAACAAATACCATACTCCATTTAAAGTAAGAGCATCTGCTGGAAGTACATCACAGAACAACAGATGTTGCTGCATTAAATAACTATCAATCTTATGCTGATCTAATGACACTGACAAGGAAATCAAAATGCAGCTGGTCAAGGAAAGAAAATATCCAAATTTTATTCATGAAAGAACTCTGGGCAATTTCTGCTTTAGCTATGTAACCTTGAGATTGCTGGACATCTCACCAAAACATACCTTCAGGAAACAATTTATATTCTTTACAACATTCTGCCTTGCAGTAAAGGATTTATGCTGCTTATTTGACTTTGTTTCCCAGTATCCAACAGTTTAGATACTAGGAACAAACATGGAATTTCAATTCCTGAAAGATGAGTACAGCATTATCAAGGGTTCAGCAGCACTACTATTCTTTTTAAAGCCGTATTTTAAAGATCTGATGCAACCAAAGAAAGACAGTGTTGGAATAAATATTCTGTTTTCAAGATGCTACACATTACTCTTACTGGAAAACAATGATGCCAAAGATGGCAAAACTGTGAAAAATAGGTATTGATTTTAATTAATTTTCCAAGAAAATCTTAGAAAGTTGCGACATTCTACAACTGAATCTGGGCTGAAACCACTGTTGAGTGCTTACCATTAAAGAACTCATTACAGGTTACTTCAACAATCAGGTTTGTAAACACTGTTGAAACTGTAAAAGTGTTATATTTTGAATAGACAAGAGTAATACCTGTATGTCTTGAATAACAGCAATGATGTAAAAGGAAAATAGATTTATCAAATTTTACCATAGTCAATACCAATTTACAATGAAAGGAAAAATAAACAAAAAAGCTAAATGAATTGTTTTATCACAAAAATATTACACTCTGCCTGATTACCAAAGTTATAACAGAAAATTTTAGTTACCTAAGAAAGTAAGACTCATGCACTTTTAAGTGATTTTTTTTTTTTTTTTTTGAGACTTAGTAGATCATGATAACTAATGGTGATACAGGTATTTTGGATGCTTGAGTGCACTAGCTTACAAAGCAGTGTTCTTTCTTTACCTATTCTTGTTTCAAAACGTTACATAACTCAGCATGGGATTTTTTAAATTATTTTTATTTATTTATTTTTACGTAACTGTACTGAAGAATGAGAAACGTTTGAGGTGAGGGAAGGCACTTTTGCTTAGTCACAGAAGTATTTTACACTGAGTCCAAGATATTCAAATTTTCTCCTACAACCAGCATTCATGTACTTGCTAAAAAGTAGGTACTGCTTTTATTTTAATATATTAACAATAATTTTAGATTTTGTATACACTATAACTAATAGCAAATTTTATAGTACATATTATATATCTACACTATATTTATAGTAAGTTAATCTCAGAGAAGATTAAAGTCACCATATTGTTGTCTTATTTTTACATCACAAACATACAGACATTGAACACATCCAGTATCATAACTGGAACTGAGCAGTTTTAACACATGGCAGTAGAACACGCTGAAGAGACAGCAGTAAAGAAAACAATTTTACAAAATTTTTAACATCTGATATAAGTACAGACGGCTACTTTTCCTTTGCAAGTCAAAACTATTACTGATTCAGACATTTTTCATATGCAAGAGACTCTTATGTCGACATACATTCACAAACAATTACAATTCCACAGGCTTCATATACCTGAAATCTGTTTCCTTGATGTAGTCTGATTATAATGAGAAACCTGGTATTTTCTTACCTAGAACACAAAAAGAAATTTTCACATTAATTTGTAGCATGATTTAAATCGTACATTTTACTAAACGAAAATGAAAAAAAATGCAGCCAACAAGTCATGGATGACGATTCAATTATAAAATGCTTCTTAATACAATCAGACAGCCTCATTTTGACTTCATCTTCTGTCATAACCTTGTCATTTCTTGTCCTTGGATGACTATAAACAGAGTCTTTTCAGTCAACCACACTCAAAAGCCAAAGCCTGCCACAAAAATCTAAGATCCGTGTTTGTTTATCTTTTGGTATGAATCAAATTGTTCTGTTTCAGACTTTGTACAGTGTGTGTATAACTCCATTTGTACAAATGGACACAAATAGACCATTTTTCTTAGAAAGTGAAAACTCAAAGGCAATTTTTATACTCCTCACTCTAAGCTTATTTTTTGTCTAATGATTCTACACAAATGTTTTCATGCCATTTTGTCTTTCAGTTTCTCTTCCAGTAGATAGCCAAGACAAATACACCATGTGATTTTGTCAGCAATATAACATACCTTGAAGCTTAAAGAATTTCTGAAGAACTAGCGGCACCTTCTGTTTATAAGTATACAAACTAGGAAGTATGTCTGTTTGCAAAAAATCATATACATGCTTTTAAGCAAGAGCAACCACAAGTTTTAAGAACTGTTCAAACTGCAGAACACAAATTTCTGGGAGAACTGGAACTTTGATTCTACCAGATGATCAACACTTGTGGAACCTCAAGCAAGACTGCAGTTGTTGACTTCTCACAAGAGAAGAATAAGTGGATACAAAAACACTTTAATCCCAGACAAGCATGCAGTTTTATAAATCACATGACCTACACGTCCCCCAAGAGACACCCCATTATGCGAGGAGAGACAACTGAGTCCAGATAGACTCTTGCTATACTTTGTGCAGCCCAGGCTTAGGGCCACCGCCCCCAACTGCTTCCCATCAGTTTTGCTATTCTTAAGACTTTTAGTTTCTCCCTTGCATACCTGGAGGAGTATCTTGTATAACCCTGAAACCTCCTCCTTCATGAGTTTCCATGAGCATCTGCCAGAGTGTCCAATACACATGACCCACTTGGAGTCTCTCTGCAAAGGTCTCCCACCACCAGTCTTTCTTCAGCAGGTCTAAGCAGGTGCGCCACGTGCTCCCTGACTGGCTGAAGTTTTGGCAAGCAATGGGCTGTTCACACCAGCTTCTGAATCAGCGAGGACTGGCACAGAGCAGCTCAATGCCTCCTCACACACAGATTACTTCTGCAGCTCCCTGCCACCCACTGTCTTTACTGCCCAACACATTGCACCCCTCACCACTCTGAAATATGCGTGTAAGAACTGCTGGAACATATATCCTTCAGAAACTCTTAGTTCAACATCATCATAACCTTTATGTAGATTTTTTTAAACTCTGGTTTGTCTCTGGGGCAGATGATTGTGATTAACATCATACAATGTGTTTTTACACATAATACAATACCCCTCAGACCTGTGAACCACATTAGCAGAATTAACATCACACTCTGGATTTTTGGATACATGCAGACAATTCTACTGCAACGTTTTCACGTTTTTCCACATGCCCCTGTCTGTCCCACACAGCACCCATAGACTCCTAGTACTATTTTGTTTCCAGTTAGCCCAGCATACAAACCGTGTCCAGGCTCCCCCACCTGCTGTCTCCCACACAACAATCCACTTTTGTTCCCTCCAAGGACTCCCTCCCCAGGCCACAAGATCCTGACTGCCCTGTCCCACTCCCTACACTGTGCACCACGGGCAGCCCCTGGAGCCACCCACCTTCCCTCCTCCTCCTTCACCTTCAGTGACTAAAGGAGAAGCTGTGCAGCCCTGCAGCAGGAGAAAGTCCCCATCAACCATCCTGCGAGGAGGAAGACCAGAGGTGTCTGCCCCAGCACCCACGTAGTTATTCAGCTCATGTTTCTCTTCCTCCGGTTTATATACTTTTTCCAATCAAGTCTTGGTATGAACAGGCCCACACCCACAAAAAGATTTCCTACCTCAACTAGGGCATCCTGCCCATTCCCATAATTTCTGTTCCCGCACATTTTATTAAGTTTCATCCCCATACTGACATTCCAGGCTTTGTGGCTTACCACATCACCTGGGCCCCAGAAGAGGCTCAGTAGGCCCAGTGGCATGCTGACCCACTCCAGATCACTGTACTGACCACTAATGGCCACACCACCAGCCCAGGGCAACAGCTGCTGTACATAAAGCCTTACTGCACACCAGTCCCATTCTCATAGCACAGTCCTGCTGCAAGCCTGACACCACTGCCCAATGGTTGCCTGCCTGCCCACACACTGTCCTAGAGTACCAGCCTACTCCTCCCACACCAGAACACAGAGGGAGAAGTCTTGTCTGCCAGTAATAGCTTCTCCATCAATAACAGCAGCAACTTCAGACAGGTCAAGTCATTGTCCCAGGCTGCTGTGAAGCAATGAAAAATTTCATTTAGAAAACTACTCATTCAACAAAGAGCTGAGGGAAGGGTTGTGATTCTCATCATTGCTGGATTTAAACACCAGATTTGGGTTCTGAAATGAAGGGCTCGGTTAGAGCAGTAATATTGGCTTTAGTTCAGAAAGGAAGCAAGACAGGGCATCCAGGGCCTGGTACAGTCACTGAAATACAAAGGAACAGAGGATAGGGAATGATGGCAGTTGGGGTCATGCTTTCACACCATAGTTCCTCTGGGGGGCAAATCCATCAAGAGTTCTTACAATGCCAGTAATAGCACAAACACTTCTTTCTCCCTACAAAAACAGTAGCTTCTTCATACTCTGTTTATGCAACCACATAGTGACCTAAAGCTGCTTGGTGACATTCCACATCCAGAGCTTCAATCAATTAAAAACTGTTTTCTATCAACTTTCTAAACTAGATCATTTGGACAGAACTAGATAAGTACTTGGTAATAGCAATGCTTGAAATAGCCCAACAGAGAAGGACAACTCTCAGCATTATGGGCAGAGGAATCATCACCGGAACCCAACATTTACTTTAACCTAATTTTGTTTATCCATTAAGTAACATAACGGATTTTCTCAATTAGAAGTTGTGGGACAAGAAAGCTAAACTTTTCTCTCCTGTTCCTGAAACCTATAGAACAGAGGTTTTATAAAACCAATTATTTTCCTGCTGCTTCTGTCGAGTTCATAATTTCTAGCAGTCACTGAAGGACTAAGTATTCTTGCTAGTCATGATCAAGCAGATCAGGGCAAACAATCTTCGGGGTGAGGAAGACAAAGGAAAAGAAGCTTTTCCAATGATTACTGATGTCTAGTGTTGGTCTCTTATTTAGTTTCAGAAGAAAGCTATTTTGTTTAACACACAAAACTTCCAATAAGGGCTTTATTGCACTGGAAAAACTCTAGACTATTCTAGCAAGAATACCAACTGTTAGTTATATCGTGTTCATTTAAAAAAGGCTGAATGAGATGCTCTTTATGTTTTATAAGCAAAAAAATATTTAGTTTTCAAAATGACAATATGTTTTATTTAAAAGTTGCTACATACCTAGAAGAGGAAAACAAAATTGAATATGTTTCTTTTTCTTTCATGATTGAATTCAGCAAAATTAGAATGACTGTGCAAATGGTCATTGCTAGACTACACAAGTATTATCTTCTGTCATCATACTCACTCTACAGTACCATAGGTTATTAAAATTTATTGCCTTGCAAGTCCACTTCTGCTATTAGCAAGAAAACATTTATGTGCTAATTGCAAACAAAATTTCCTGAATTTGTAAAAACTCCTAACACTGTAAAGTCAAGTAGTCAGAAGAGATTTACTACCAGTTAATCAACAAGAGAAATAAAATTGCCATAAATCTCCTATGCAGTCCTTCTAAAATATTCTTTGCAGAAACATCTATACTCCACCAAGCTTTCCAACACACCACCATACTTCTGAAAAGATGAAAACCTCCATGGCAATAATCTGGCATGTTAATACTAGATTATTATCTTCCTGAGTACTAACTGCCCATTCTCATGAGTGGATGCTGCTACAAGTCACCCTCCCTTACTGGGAGCCTTGATGTTGGACTTCCACTGGGGGTCAAGCAGAGCAGGTTCTAAGCACGGAAAAACTGTCACCTTAACATTCTGCTACTGTGAGAGTCATCACAATTGTACATATTTCCACTGTTTAAACAATGGTAATAACATTTGACTAAAATGTAGAATATAGCAGCTCCAGAAAAAAAAACTCTTGCATCTTTCCATCCTTCCTTTTATACTTTTCCTATGAACACAGAATTACATACTCGCATTAAGACCTATGTATGTTACTTTGGTTTTGTTAACAACTATCACAATCACAGACATAAAAGGATCACCGTAAATTTTCAGAAAGGGTTAGAGTTCATTTCCATACAATTTAAAGATATCAGAGTTTTACAGATGAGGTATAAATTGGCATCTTTTACCTGACTGTATCATGCAGTTCCAATGTTTGAGGTGACCTCATTTACTTGAGAATTTTGGTGGGCTATTATTATTTTTCTTCAACCCAATCACAGTTCTGAGAGTTCACAATGTTTAGAGAGAGGTTGTCTTTTTTTTTTTTCTTTTAAATTTTTAAGAGAGACAGTGAACTGTACTATGGGTAAGAAAGGCTGAAAACAAACTAAATTCCAGGACAAAGTACAAACAATCACTTTGCAGAACTATCCCTTCCTGCTCTGAAAGATCTTTTAATTCAGAATTTGCCCATGCAAGAAAAAGAACAATAGTTTTTCTTTAGCTTTCCTTATTTTACAATAGAAATGATAATTAAATAAAAAAATAAAACAGGATAGAAGTTCTATAATCTGCTATCCAGGAATGAGTTGAGTTCAATAAATATCAATCAACAGCACTTGCAACATAGCACATTATTAATTAGTCATCTTTAATAAACAGATAAATTCTTCTTAAAAAAAAAGGTGGAAAAAATCCATTACAAAATTCTCCATGGCCATGAAACAAAGTAGCACTTCAGTTGTGATTACTATTGATGAATCAAACTACTATAAATTACAAGCTACTGTAAATTACCTCTCCTTCAGACAGGTGCCTTATTTAAGATCTTAAAATTAGTCATTTTATATATTCAGTGTTAGCAATCTTCTTCTTAATTTCTTAATACAGATCAATCTTTTGAGCTCAAACCCAGAAGACATAAAGTAAATATTTACTCCATCACCTGAGTTGTGCAGGCTGCATAGATCAGATGTGCTAACAGTTCCTGGGCTAGTCAGGCCTGCTTTTATCACATGAATCCTCCCTGAGCTCGACTTTGGGTTGACTTTGAAGTTTATGAGCTGAAAAACAGCTAAATTAAGCAGAACAAAACAAGCAAATGACAGCTAAGGAAGCATTAAATCCAAGTCTATCCATTCAATTAATTTGCAGTTTCACCCACTCTTCTGTTTAACTGCTCTGTCAAAATTTCAGTGGAAGTACCATATGACTGAATCTACACTATGCACAATAACAAGATAAATAATTGAAATAAAGACAATACTTCAGCACAAGACAATAAAAATAAAAATCCCACGCAAACTCTATTTTAGTTAACTTTTCAATGAATGCATTTGTTATTCACTAGCAACTTTTAGTTTTATTTTATAGAGACAAATGAAATTAAGACTCATTAAAAAAGCAGTAAAATATTCAAGAACTGAATGAAGGAGTGAATGTATAAGTTAAAAGAGCCTTTAAGAGAAGATGGTATAACACACTGACAGGATACAGACAATCATTTTGTCTTATTATAGTATCTAATAGAAATCATCAATCCAAATAGCATTCAATCCAGTTAAGATACAAAACCAGTCCCAAATAGGATAAAGTTTTGTTTCAGACAAGTCCAAGAGCTTCACCTCCAATTATGTATAACAGCCTGTTTGCCTTCTCAGCATTTGAACCTGATTTCCCCACTTTAAAATTAAAACCCACTTTAAAAATTGTTTTGAATGTACATTGATCAAATAAGGGCATCAGTCAAAGATTATTTTCAGACAGGCTTTTAAAAATTATTCTAAGCATGCAAGTTGTTAGTAAATATGATGCCTGCTGTAACAAAAGCACATGAGAAACCACTTCCAAGTTAACTACAGTAAGAACAAAAGCAGTAAGATTGAATATATACTGGGTAAGTTTACAGAAAGTGATCAATAAGCATTTAGAAGCAAGTTTATATGGAAGAGCATAAATCAGTCTTGAGTCCCATCCCAGTAAATAAACTTTATGGGTTTTTTTCCTCCCACACAGATAGAACATAATGTCTGCGTATGTTATGTCATAAATTTACATAGGTCAGCTGTACTTCTGCAGCTATATTAAGATCAGATGGTTAATTTACTCTGTGCAATTTGCTTGCATCTCCCCACAGTGAAGACAAAAAAAAAAAAAAAATAGTTTGTGTCTTCCGTATACATCTGCTTTAGTAAATACAT
This sequence comes from Numida meleagris, assembly GCF_002078875.1. Lineage (NCBI taxonomy): Eukaryota > Metazoa > Chordata > Aves > Galliformes > Numididae > Numida > Numida meleagris. The sequence continues at coordinate 91,579,106 of NC_034409.1, forward strand.
TCTACTTCATTCCTGAAAGAGCTTCGTAAAGTTGAGGAGAGATTCTTCCAGTAATAAGTTCACTTAAAAAATTAATATAGCCTATAAACTTCGTTTAAAAAAAAAAGCTTAAAATTTTGACTTAATTGTCTTCTCTAGTACAGTTTAGGTACCTGCTAAGTTGATGCAACTGTGCACACTGCACTTTGAATGTGGGACAATAAAATATGCCTTTTGACCAAGTACAGTCCCGTTCCTATTCTGTGAATCATAGAAACACTAGAATGATTGAAGAAAGCAATGCAGAAAATTGTGTTCTACTGGCAATATTACTCACAAAGTAGCTGACTATACATTAGTCAACAGCATTTATTTTAATAGGATCAAGATAATTAAAGTACGCTGAGCACTTCATGAATGTATCATTACAAAGCGGATGCAATGACAAAAATCTTATTTTCCACAATCTAAATTTAAGCATTGACAAAAGTGATTCTTCTTTTAGAAAATTATTTTCTGACAGGCTTTGAAAGCTCCAATACAGATGTACTTATCTGTCCTCTAAAGTCAAAATAAACAACAGCACAAGCTTTTTTGCATGCGTGGCTGATTTTCAAATCATGCCTTGAAACAAAATAATAATTATATACAATACAGAAAAGCATCCCTTATTCACACCACTGACTGGAAAACCATTGCCAATGACTAAATCAAAAGAATAGCAAAAGTGCTTGCAAAAATAAATCTTCAATACATAACATCACAGAAAAAAACAAAAAGGTTGTACCTAGAGCTTGACTTCAGTTTAATTTCCATTGCTTAGAACAATACATAATTGGTGTACTAGACAACTTCATATACCAGTATTGTCTAAATACTAATAGAAGTCAGAAATATATATTTTGCTTAAGTATTAAGCTAAAAAATAAATAAATTAAAAACATGTCACACTTAAGAAACAGCGCTAGTCAAACCAAAGCATCTAATCTGTCCCGAAGTATTGAGACTTTCTTTCATCCAGATGTCACTTTTGTTTCATTGCACAGATTTTGTGTCCTGGTGGACAGGCCTTATCTCTCAAAGCCTGAAACTCAGAATCTCAATTGTACTTTGGGATAACAACGTATTCTACCTGTTTTCAGATCACAGTAATCAAAATCTTACTCATTATTTCTAAACTCAGAAGCAGAATCTCCATTATATTCATGTTTAAATTGTAAGGTGGGCAAGTCAGGGAATTGCAGAGTATGGTAGCCCTGACACACATGCTAAATAAAAAGATAAATGGACAAAGATGGACAGAAAACCTGCTGCAGGATCAAATCCAGAGAGTGGTGGTCAATGGCTCAATGTCTGGATGGAGATCAGTGATGAGTGGGGTCCCACAGGGGTCAGTGCTAGGAACAATACTCTTTAACTTCTTCATCAGTGACATTGATAGTGGGGTCGAGTGCACCATCAGCAAGTTTGATGACACCAAGCTCTGAGGTGCAGTCAACACACCAGAGGGATGGGATGCCATCCAGAGGAACCTAGATAGGCTTGAGCAGTGGTCTCAGAAGAATCTCATGAGGTTCAACAAAACCAAGTGCCAAGGCCTTGCAGCTGGGTTGAGGCAATCCTCATTACCAGTACAAGCTGGGAGATGAAAGGACTGAGTGCAGCCCTGCTGAAAAAGACCTGGAGGTACTGGTGGATGGCAAGCCGGACATGAGCCAGCAATATGCCTTCACAGCCCAGAAAGCCAACCATATCCTGGGCTGCATCAAAAGATCCATGGCCAGCAGGTCAAGGGAGGTGATCCTGTCCCTCTGCTCTACGCTGGTGAGGCCTCACCTGGAGTACTGCATCCAGATGTGGAGTCCTCAGTACAGGAAAGACATGGATCTACTGGAGAGTGTCCAGAGGAGGGCCACAAAAATAATCCAAGGGATGGAACACCTCTCCTACAAGGACAGGCTGAGAGAGCTGGGGCTGATCAGCCCTGAGAAGAGAAGGCTCCGAGGTGACCTGATAGTGGCCTTTCAGTAAAGGGGAGCTTAAGGAAAGAAGGGGACAGAGTCATTAGGAGGTCTGTGGTGACAGGACAAGGGGAAATGGCTCCAAACTTAGAGGGTAGATTTAGGTGGGATATAAGGAAAAGGTCTCTTATAGTGAGGGTGATGAGAGACTAGAACAGGTTGCCCAGAGAGGCAGTGGATGACCCATCCCTGAAGATTTTCAAGGCCAGGCCAGACCAGGCTCTGAGCAATGTGACTTAGCTGTGGATGTCCCCATTCATTGCAAAGGAGTTGGACTAGATGATATTTAAAGGTCCCTTCCAACTCTAAGGATTCTACGATTCTATAAGTGGTAGCTGAAAAAACTGAATATTATTTTGTATTATATACTGTGCCTTAAGTTTACCATAATTGCAAACATTTGGAAAAAGATTAAATGTATGTGCTAAATACAGGCCTGAGCTGAGATGCTACATCAAGACAAAAAACACACTGAAGCCATGGTGGGCTGATCTTAGCTGGCTGCCAGATACCTACCCAGATACTCTCACTCCTCCCTTCTCCATAGGGCAAGAAAAAAAAATAAGATGAGAAACCCTGTGCGCTGAGATAAAGACAGGGAGATCAGGTACCAATTACTTTCAGAGACAAAACAGATTGGGGAAAATTAATTTCATTCATTACAAGTTAAAGAGCTGGATAGTAAGAAACAAAGATGAAAAACTCAAGCACCTTCACTCTCACTCCTAGCTCTTCTACCTCCCCTCCCCACTGAACAGCACAGGGCAGCTGGAAAACAGAGGGTTTCAGACAATCCTTAATGACTCCTGTTAGCCATTTCTTCCTCCTCAGATATTTTCCCCTACTTCAGCACGGCTCCTTCCCATGCACTGTAGCCATGCAGAATACACCTGTTCCAGGATGGGGAGGTCCACATGACACAGTTCCTTCAGGGCTCACTCACCTGCTCGAGAACAGGAAGTCCTCCATGAGATGCAGCACAGACAACTGCTACAGCATGGTCCTTTCCACACACTGCAGGGAAATGACTGCTCTGCCATGGTATCTCCCTAGACTACAGGGGAATCTCTGCTCCCACCTGAAACACCTCCTCCCAGTTTCTTCTCCTTTAAACCTGGTGTTCATAGAGCTTTTTCTCCCCTTCCCCCACTACTAGGGTAATGCTTTGCCCTGTCTTAAATTTTCCCACAGGCTCCAGCAGCTTGGCTGATGGTTCAGCTGTGCCCTGAGGTGGGTTCATTGGAGACAGCTGTGTGTAGCAAAAGGCGTCTCCTGTTCTCTCCTTTCAGAGCCCACCTACTTCCAAAACCATGCCTTCTACACCAAATACAAAGACCCAAACTGGCTTGATAACAAGGACTGTCTAGGTCATGCTGGGTAACAAAGTCAGTTGTTATTTGGTAAAGGGTAGATGTGGTGAGCACAGAGACTTACAGAAAAATTGCAGTACAAGTACAATCAGTGCTCTAAGCTAGTTCTGTGACTGGTCCTGCAGCATGCAAAATGCTAAATCTTACTATTTATAAAACATTTTGCTTTAAGTCGATCTCTTTATTTTAACCATCTCAATCATAAAAGTATGTGTATGTGAAATTTATATCAATGATATTAAACAGATAAAGGAAGAAGTCATATTACGAGGGACGTGAGAAGTGTTTCAGTATTGACATAAGCAATAATTGATTAGGTTTCTCAGCCTCTGCTTCCAGAAATTCTGATGCATTCCACTTAGGATTACTAGTTAGCTTTCATTTCCTTTCAAATTTTGCCTCTGGATAAGCTCAACTATTCCCAAGAAGAAACACTGATCAAGTACATTTGTCATGCGAACAACCATAATAAGGTAATTCATCATAGTCTGTCAGAGTTTTATTCCAGGAAGACTGCTGCATTTTTATCCTTACTTAAAAATCTGCTGTCACTCCTGCTGAAAATTTTGGTAGACACTTTGGACATATTTAAAAGCCCTTCCAAACTGATAGTGGCAGGTAATTAAGTTATCAGCTATCAAAGTCTTTTTTCACTCTCTGCAATGTTTATGACACCATGAACCTTTCTGGCTGGTTTAATCTGACCTGCTCAGAGTGTGGAATCCCTTGTTCTCTCCCTTTTCCTTTCTTAATAGTTGCCAATGACCAAAGTAATTCACTACGACAAATGAAGCCCTTTTGGTGGTCTAATTGACCAATTTTGTTTTCAAGGCTTGAAATCAACCACATCCTGAAATCCATTCTTCGGTACTACAAAAACAAGAGTTACCACTTGAAAGCAAGGAAAGCTAGATTTTAGGTTTCCGAACAGAAGAAGAAAAAACAAACAGACTCAAAGTTGTGTGGGGGTGAAGGCGGGAGCTGCAATGTAGGCTGTTAGTACACTTAACTTCTTGTACATTCTCGGGGCAAAGTCAAACTTTGTTTTTCTGTATTTTCTCTTAAATATTAATGTGTGGATATAAATATTCACTTTCTAACAATTTCTGCTTTTTGGCTGCAAAATAGGCCAAAAATAGGGCATGCAATTTTAGCACTAGCGAACACTCCTACAAATGGAAATGCACTGAAGGAAAAAATACTGGGTAAGAAACAGGTTCGATTTTCATTTCCAGAACAGTATGAAAGAAAGAGAGGAGAAAATGAAGTCAATCTTGCAAATTTCTTGCCTTGCATGCAAACACAAACAGGATTCTTAATCCTTGCACCTCATCCATCAAAACCTTTTATCTGGATACTCAATAAAGCAATGAAAGGCTAAAGACAAAGTGATCTTAGAAAACTTGAATCAATTTCCACTTCAGTCAAAAAGTTAGGGAAAGAAGTCAGATCTGATAAGTAAAATCAAAAGTAGTATCAAGTAAACCGACCCACAAATACATGAAGTAGATTGCTAGCAATGCCATGCAGTCTCTGTATAAATTGTTTTATTAACAGCATTTTATTTATGAAAACATGAAGCCGAATATCACAAGATTTATCCAGAAGCAACACTTCATTGTGCCGTGAAATATGAGAATTCAGCATTAGACGATAAATGAGCACTCCTCTTAATACTGTGAATAAGGGAAGGAGCCCTGAGAGCTGTAGTTGGAGGAAAAACCATTTTTAATATTTACTTGACTTCTATTAATAGGTCTTTTGTAGGTCCTAAATGAAAATGGTGCATCTCAAAGGTAAGAATCCTGAGTGCGCAAGAAGCCAAGTCAGTAACATTTCAGTCTACAAAATACCCCACCTTCCAAGCTCCATTTTTATTTCTCTTACATGGTAGAGTACAAATAAAGACAGAAACCAGTCTTTAAGTATTACCATGCTTAGTCCTTGTTCCTAATGTTTTTACATTAATTGCTCATAGAATCATGAGCCACCCACTCCGTGGTTCCAGGCTCAAAGTGAAAAGATATGCCAAACAAGCAGATGTTCTAAAAACATGAACAGTAAAATTGCAGACTCCCTGATTTCACATCTTCCACCTTGTGACCAATGGCACTTGCATACTTCCCTTGCCAGGGCAACTCGCTAGGCAAAGAAGCGTACAGGTGTAAAGGGAAGCAGCCCCTGCTAAATGCAAAGAGCCATAAACCAGCACATTCATTTGGAAATGACATAGCCTAATTTTTCATTCAAAAGTGTTTCTTTGTTTATTTCTTTCGTTGTTTAATAATCCAGTTGCCCTTAAGAGTCACAACTTGCCTGTGCTACAGGCGTCATTAAGAAACAGAATCAGTAATTTTCAAAAGGTTCAAACAAGAGCCGAGTGTTCATATTCCACTTGATGTCAATATCTTATTCTAATTTATTCATATTCTGAGTAGAAAGCCTAGTGTGTGCTCTGCTGTATCTATTTAGCATTAGGAAAAGCTGTATTACTCATGTGGCTGTTATGAAAATTTGCCAAGACTGTAATGAAGGCAAAACTGTTGGAGTACATACAATGAGTCAGAATTGCAAAGAATCCTAATTTGTGTTTTCAAATAATATTAATTTTTGGTGTAAAAGCCTTATCAATGATACAGCAGAGCCAAGCATAGCTCTTATTGACAAAGGGAACTGGAGACCACGACAACAAATTTCAGGACACTGAATTTTAAACTGCAGACTATTATCCCCCAGAAAGTCATTCTACCCAGGGAGTTATAAAGACAGCCTAAACAATGTGAGGCCACAAAATGTTTGGCTTCTTTCCCACAAACCACTAAATCAGGGTGCTAAAGCACACTACTATCAAAGTGATGAAACTACAAGGCTGATGAGGAGGAATCCAAATACAAGTGGGAAACATTTCATATCAGATTTCCAAGGGGAATTCTTGATACCAGGTAGACCGAATTCCTACTCAACATTTCTCTGTATGTGGCCATCATTAGTTTTAATTATTTCTGACACTTTGTCTATCATCCTGGATCCTCAGAGAAAAGTAATGAGCCTCTTCATGTGAAAGGTGAAAAGAACAAAGATCATATTAAGATGCCAGAAATAATTAAACCACATGATCTTATTCAATATAAACCCCATGAAGGATCCCATTAAATACTTGCAACTACCAGCGTGACTACAGAAATCTCCTCATTAGCTATGAAAGACAACTAGCAGCAACTTAATTCTGGCATTTCCATTTCGTTAGTTGATTGTGTATGCTCGTTCCAGACTTAATATCAGCAATTGTCAATTATCTGATAAAAATGAGTATGTCAGAAATAGATAATTAACGAGAGCAACTTACCTGAGTAGCTGAGTCCAGCCATTTCCTAACTGTTTCTCTTTGAGTGGTTGGGAAAGTAGTTTGTTCAAGGTATCTTTAACCTTTTTTTGAAGGTCGTGTTTGTACTGTAATAAAACTTACTCAGCTTTTTTTCTGAAAGCGTATACCAATCAGTTCATATCAAAAGCTTTGGAAAGTACAAATTACATTCTCTCTCTTTCCAGCTTACTGGGAGAAACACTAGTCTCAAGAAAAATTAAGCAGGGAAGTCTAACAGTCTGTATTTCCTTATCTTAATAGAATTTTACAACAGCAATGAATGCTTCAGAAATACTACTAAGGAGGAAAGCTAATTGGCAGAAGATTATAAATTGTTTTATATATTCAGCAAAATAAGTGCAAGATAATTTATTTTTATATTCCAAACTATAACTCAGTGGGAAGAGGCAAAGGCTGCAAAAATAATTTAAAATACTTTTCCTACAAGAAATATTGTTTTATGAAATATTAACTTAACAATACACTTCATAACAAACACTGATACACTAAAATCGTGCTTCTTCTCTCTATTTCTACACAGAACACATTTACCAAGTAATTTTTTGGCTATACGCAACTGCTTATGTATGTACGAAGTAGAATAATATAAGCTAATATATTCTCAGCTTTATTAACTAAATGCTCCATCTTTCCCATGTGATCCCATTGGCAGTGTCCATACAATACCTATTTCCTAAAATATTAACAAATGTACCTGAAGACATGATAAAATGCAGCCATTTTAGTATTTCCACTGACTTTGGTAAATCAAGCTGTATGTATTACTTTTAACCAATTAGTCTGATCACTTCAAAATGTGTCACAGTAAATATTACTGTATTTCTAGACTAAAACAGCCTCAGAACTCAAAGAGAGCTGAGTTCATTCTCTCTGTGTTCTTTTACCATTCATCAGTTTCTAAAGCAGTACTCCAGTGGATCTTTGTGTCAGGAGAATATAATGAGTAAATTAAATTGTTATATTTCTACTGGGGCCAGCAGATATGCCATACATTATACAGGGGTGATTATGCTGTGATTTTGTTATTGCCAGACATTATATTGGAATTATATTATTTGACGCATGTTTTCATATGTTAAAAGTAATAAAAATAAAAGGCAGTGGTAGAGTAGTGACTTCATGTGCTAATTGTGACTGCAGTTCTCTCTTTGGTACATAGCACTGTCATATATGCATATATATTTATATATATATATATTTATAAACAATATATATATGTATATAAGACAGTGCTGGGTATACAGCACAGGTATATAGGAATATATATATATATATACGAGACATTAAAGGCAAGATTTGTGGTCCAACTTGGATGAGAAATTCATGTGATATGGACAACCATAAAATAAATCTCCAAGATATTTTGCCTTCCTATCTATTATTCTATTCCCTTAAGTCATGTGATGACACTTGGCTTAGATACTTAAATGTGCCATAATCAGTTTGGCAATACTGGAAGCAGCTTATAGAAATATACAGGGGAATTCATAATTATGGGGGGTGGTGGGGGAAGAAAAAAAGAATTCAGAGAACTTATTCTGCAGATTTTCAGGTGGAAGGCCAGCAGAGTAATTTTACTATCAAACTAGAAATGCGCAAAAGGCAACGTTCTGTATATATAACTTCTGCCTCAGCAGAAGAGCTGAGTTCAGTAATAAGGTATTGGCATAAGCACAAAAATCTTAACTTTATACTAAAATGCATCTGCTTCCCTCCACTAGCCTTGAGAAACAACTCAAATGCAACATATCTATAAAAACAAGAGATCTGCAAACAAGAAGGGAACAAGCTACTGAGAATACCTTAGATTTTAATATCATATCTAGTAATTGTTACAGCATCTATCAGATTGTTACAGCACTCAGGACTGTTAAAATGCATCTTCTAAAACACATAATTTGAAATAAGAAAAGGAATAAAACAGACATCTTAAGCTTTCATATATCAGTAGATATGTACGAAGGCAAGGAAAGCATTGGATCTTTCTGTCTTTGTCAATTACCATTAAAAGGTAAAATCTTCAAACTGAAGCAAGAAAAAAAAAAAGAGCATGCCCAACTTATTACACATTATATCACTTAATGTTTAATGATAGTTACAGAGAATAGAAAGACACGCTGCAGTAGTTTATTTAGTATGAGTGAACATACTAAGAGGTTCAATTACAAAAAAAGATCAAGTATTTCCATTCTCTAGACTTTCTTCTTATAGAACAGCCTTTCAGAAATAGTATTCTCACTGAACTACATTTCAAGATCAGAAGGATCTTTATTCTCCTAATTGCAATTTGAGATAAAGAAATGATCCACTTTACCAAAAGTTACCCACTCATCTTTAAAAACACTACTCCAGAAGTTCTTTCATCCAATGGCAATCACTATTTTGATCTATTGTCACCACACAGAAAATAGTGGTTTTCTTTACATAAACAGACAATAAATAGTGACTCTAGAAAACAAATATTATCCTTCATTTCACTGAGATTGTAGAAGTGGCCAGTTGAGATGTAAATCAACTATTCCGTAGGAATAACATATAGCTGTTGCTGTGGTGATTAATGGAAACAGACTGCTTCTGCTTTCCAATGCCTGATTTATCCTTCTGAATGCACTGAATTCCACAAGGGTCTCACTTTGCTTACTAAACTGAGAAGTGATGTCCCTTCATAGCACAGAAAATAAGATCACCATCTGTTTCTTAGCAAAGACTTTATCTGAAGAGACTGCTGTAAAAGCAAAATAAGTTCTGAGAATAAAATCAGAAAAAATGTAATTTGAAGTTGTCACAATAAAATAAGTAGAAGGAGTTGGATAATGACGAGTGGTCTGGCAGCCTGTCTGGAAACATATGGCTTGGTCCAAGACCCACTGAAATTAGGAGAGGTTTAGGTTTTCCTAAAGATATTTCAGTTACAGACAAGGACCTATATAATTCATTAAGGCTGCAGAAACAGCCATCTTGTTAGCACTCCTTACGTGATTTTTTTTGTTTTGTTTTGTTTCGTTATTTGTAGGCATGGAAGTTTGTTATTTAAATATTGTGACATTTCCAAATATATTGTATGTTACCATAAACTCCAATTTATAGCAAAAACAAACTGCTTCAAGCTTTGTTGGATGTGGCAAGTGGAAACTGAAGGTGTCTACAGAGTAAATGGATGCCAGCTTGTTAGCTGTGGGAAGAGGCTGAGGCAATGAATGTTGTGAACCTGTATAATGAGGAGCTGGGTTTCAGGGAGGGCTGAGAGATTCAGAAGGCAGATAAGAAAAAGGAGGAGAAGCAAAGATAATTTGTGTTTTGAGAGAGTCTGGACATATTACGGTACAACAGGAACTTATAGTAAGAAGCAAGGCTTATGTAGGCACTGCAGGAAGATAATGAGAGGTGTTGAGTAATTAGGCAGCAGTCAGACACCTTGGAAAGACGTGGAGGTGGCCTGGTCATCAGAAAATAAGGACTCGTGAATAACTACACCAGTACCAGACTGCCAGACCGTAGAACAAGAAAAGTTTCAGGCCTTTTAAGAGGAGACAAAACAAAAATAATAAAAAATAATGCTAACTACAGACACTTTACCATACTTGCAACTATTTTTAGTGTGACTGCTGCAATGCTGGAGTTATGTTTTCTCAATTAACTTCGCAAAAGAAGTTACTGCTTCTGTTTCTTCTTGCCCCCATAACACCACTTACTTTGTATCAGTATGAGCACTTGTGCTTCTGCACACTGAATACCAGGGAATTAATTCAGCTGAAAAATAACATTTGTTACTGAATTCACAGCCTTGTCATGTAATACTCATTCTCACTCAAGGCAAGCCATTATGCAGGGGTATATGTGCCTGAGGCAGCAACTACCTTCCGCAGGGCATGCATACATGGAAGTGAACAAGCATGTGTGCGAGGACTTGAAAAAGAGCCAAAAGAATCCGAAGGGGCTATGTCTCCTCTACTATTCAATAAAACTAGCATAGACTGTGCCTGCCTTCTTCTGGATTAAAACGCAAGTGACCATGGAGGTTCAGGGACTGCCATTTCATTTCAGTATTATTTGCAACATGTGCTTGCGGTAAATAGATTAACTAGAAAATTACCATCATGAGATTATTTCTCTTTTTGTCTGAGTTGAATGACTTGACCATTCAAAACAAGGCCCAACCAACCAACCAAAAAATAAAACACCTAATTTTGGTTTAAGAAGTTACTTGCAATAATTTCTAGAGCAGGCTCTACAATTTTTGTTCTGTACCCGTCTGTATGTAATTTGCAGATCAAATGCAAATGAGAACTTAGTTTCTCACTTATCCCCAGGTTTAGTAAGGTAAATTGCATTTCCCCCTTAAAACAACTATTCTAAATACACTACACTCATGATTCTTTGGTTCAATTTTTTTGCGATCATACAGGTCAAATGTTCCCCAGTATAAAAGGTTTGAGCAATTTTTAGATACATGACCCTCTTTCACCACTTTATCATTAACATTTTACAACGTACACAGTTCTACTGAGAAGACTTTTAAACCTAGCATTTCAAACAGCAGGAGAAACAAACGTAAAACAAGCCAAACAAAACTTCTTTCTTTGGCTGCTGCCCAGCTGTCACAGAAACACGGGAGTTTACAGGCCAAGTTTATTAGATTTTCACTATTGGTAGAAATATACTATCTTTCCTCATGCTTTACTTTTCATTTGTGGACACTATTGTAGGCAAAGTGCCCAAACCATATTGATAATAGGAGACAAAATCACCCAAACTCAACTTTTCAATTCGTGTGGAAAGATTTCATTAGCATTAAAATATTACAGGCAGTGTAAGGCAGCTTGAAGAAAAAGGAAGAAAATGTTAATTAGCTTAGAAAATAAATTAGGCCTTAGTTCATATACATGTATTCTCCTTCCACTTTAACTAAAAATGTACTTGAGGTCTAAGCTGATGATTTCTTCAAGCAAAATGAGTGTTATCTTTACCTTGTGTCCATTAACTACTCAGACAGCTATGACTGGAACTCTCTTGAACTCCAGCTGCACATGGTGTCAACTGTAACAGAAGTTCACATAATAAAGTGCCCTCTTGTTCTACAAGAGCAGATACTGCTCAGAAGGTATATATATATTTAGACACTTTGCTGTCCTTGCTACTTGTCACTGTCACTGAAAAGCGTAACTGCATTTGGCATCAATACTCTGGCGAATTACATCATCATGCTCACATTCATAATTGACAAAAAAAAAAAAAAAAAGAAACAGAGAAATACAAACTGCAGGACCTATAGCTAGATTCCTGAACCCCCATTTTGTCAAGTACCCATCAGCAGACTGAATACTCACAGCTATACTTTGGTAAAATGCAACCTGATTAACATCTCAGACTCCCTTTCTCAGCCCAAACCAACCCCAAGCCATTTAAAATTACCAGATCTGCAGCTACAGTGACTAATTTCATCTACTTTAAATTTTGAAGCACTGACCAAAGCATTTTTAGCATCATGAAGAGATAGTGTGCATTATTAAATTAGTAACATGACACCGGCCTCCTTAGAATGAAGGATGTGGAAGAATTAGCGACTACATAATTAGAGCAGAGAAGGAAGATCAAGAGAGAGGTCTCAGCATAGCAAGTCTACACAGTGCCGAGAGAAATTATTTGTTCTATTCTGGAAGCAGTCTAGCATCATTAACATGCTGCAGTGCTATGCCAATAAACCTCTTCAGGCTACACTGCCCTGAGTGTAACTGGGTAATAAGTGGCTCAACTTAGGTCAGGAATCGACAAGCCCCAGATCTTGCATTTCTGAACATTCTGTTCCAGAACTACCTGACATTAGGTCTAGCGAAGCTTTTCTTTGATCAAATCTCATTGCGCCGCTATGCTTATCTCTCAGACAGGATCTATTTACTGCTAAGCTTCTTCAGCATGAAAAGAGATCAGATACAGCCTCTGACTTTAGGTCTTCTAGAAGAGTGTTTAAGAAGAAATTCTCTTGGAAAAGTATTCCACAAAGCTTTAAGATCTTATTTTCTCATTGCAAATCAAGATTAAAAAAATAATAATAAGCAATAGCTTTTCTAGACTGTGTATTTGCTTACGTACACCAGTTACTGAATGCCATAAATTAGTTTTTAGTTTACCTTTTCTAAGCCCCAGATGACTCAAAAGACATTTTTCAGAATTTATCAATTGTACTCAGCATAGCCCTATATACAGATTAGTCAAATCATAACACACCCATCAGTACTTTCTTGGCTTGCTCATTTACTCTTGCCATATGTGGCCAAATTCATGTGTTCCCTATATCTTTTGCACAGATCCAGACTTCGCTTCTGAGGGAGAAGTCTCTCTTATCGCCTCTCACCCGTATCCATCATTCTTCCTTCCTTCCTTCCCCAAATTGTGAGTCTGAAGCCACTGTCAAATAACCTGGCCATCAATTTTGTCAAAATGCCTTTTGTCAAAATGCTAGATGATCTCTCAGCTGGTCACCAGCCCACTTGGCAAAGCTGCTGTTCTTCCTCGGCCAACTTCTTTAATATAGCCACTCTACTACCCAAGTGGACCTATTCAAATGCCAATGAGCTTTTTTGTAATCTTTTCACTGGCCCTAGCCATTGATTGCCTGTCATGAACAAAGTCCATAGAAATGGAGAGTGCCAGTGGTAAGAGACTAACCCTTGGAGACCAGGTGAGAAGCTAGACACACATGCACAAAATAATCAGGTAAACCAGGCCAATGTATTTCATAAAACTAATGTGAAAACCTCTTCAGATTTTGAAGTTTTGGTTATACATGAAGATGACAAAAATCTAGAACTGTTTTTTCTATTAAAAGAAACCCAGAAGGCTTTGTGCCTAGGAATAAAGGAAGACATAAAATTTCTACATAAGTTCCTGGGATGCTATAAAAAAAGCAAGTTTTCAATTTCTGACCCTGCACACACAGAAAGTATGCCCCACTTGTACATCCTATAAATTTTCAAGGTTATCTGGAAAGTAAAGAATAAAATAAATGCTTCTCTTAATAAAAAAAAACATTCATAACAACAAGGAAGGATTTTTTTTTTAAACTCCTCCAGGTATTCTTATGCATGCAACTTAAAAAGTTAAACAGGTTCAGACATTATACTCTATCATATTTTAAAATAAATTTAAAATTCAGTTTGATTAAAGTCCAGCGTGCAATATTTTGGGATAGAACCATAACATCTCTTGCAGCTTTGAAAGTTGTTGCTAGATATGAGCTATGGAACCAATTAGAGCACCAGTTCAGTCTGAAGAAAAATGAGCCTCCATAAATAGAGTACTTGTATCATATAAAAGAAAAAGCAGTCATACCCATAATGCCAACCTACAACAACAACACAGAAATGAAACAGGATTTTCAAGGAAATATGACAGTGCCAAAAGAAATACCTGCAAACATACTGTGCAGAAGATTTTACACTAAACTCTATATTTCAGCTATCCAACACAGGTGTCCCAGTAACTAGTTCACAGATGAGACACTGTACAAAATGTAACTGAACTGTCTACTACTGGTAAAAAAAAAAATGAATTAAATCTATCTCATATTCTTTTTCTTTCTTTCTCCTCCCTTAGGGACTCAAAACCATTCAAATAATTTAGCTATGCCATCTCTCCCCTTTCTTATATGCTATCCCTTTCAAATCAAAAATAGGACAACAGAGAAGAGAGGCAAAAAGACTGAATGCACATGTGTTTTAGTTGTTTCTGAAATACAACAACATGATGGCACTACACTGAACATAAGAAAAAAAGAAAAAAGTGATTTGAGACTATTCAGACTGACTTTTGTCCAAATATATGTTTCAGTTCATTTACCAGTTAGATCACTTCTTTTAGAGTTATGAAATGTTATGCTGCACTTTTACTTCATCAGTGGTAGCACTTCAGCATACTACAAAGGCAGAAGAAGCAGTGATGTTCTAATCTCACTTTGCTTTTCTTTTTTAGCATTTTTAATCCTTTCCAGGCTCTTCTGAGGGACAACATCCTTCCCGCTCAAAAAGAACGCTAAAGACATCAAGAGTTTGCTCATGAGGGCTCCTGTAATGAAATCTTTGCACAGTGCTTTTGAAATAATTTAATATTTGTCAGGAGGCAAAACTAATCAAGATTCATCTCTCCTCCCAATACAACTGATCTCCCTCCTCCCCCCTCACCATGCACCTTTTTATTGTCGTTTTCAGAAACACTACAAAGCAAAATCTCTTGCTTGTCTTGTGTTTATCAGTGAGAATGAAATAAGCTCATACCAAGTTGGAAACAAGTCAAAATGCCCTTTCTGACTTGTTAATGAAACCCTTCTGATGTACAAAAGGCATGTATTCACCACCTTAATAGTCACACTGCAAGTAGATTTTATCTGGCTAGAGACTCATTTATTTCAATGAGGAACTAATCTCTTTTGTGGGATTCACAGAAAGGATCTGAATTTAAAAATAAATAAAATGAATTGTTTACCTGCACACAGATAATAATGCCTTTGGAAATGCCATCTATGGATATGACTACTGAATCATGAAGCATTAGTCTAGCACATTTAAGAGTCCATGATATAAAAATATAATGAGTTTATGCTCTAGACTAGCACATAACAAAATGAAGACAAAGTTAAAATTAGATTCCAGATACACTCAGAAAAAAAAATAATACAAAAATGTAGAAAGTGTTCTTAGAGAAGGCTTTTGAAAATGTACAGAAAAAAGCTCCTACTTGAAGCTTTACAAATTTCATTTGACAGGACTGACCCGACATAAGGTTGGCAGTGGATGCAACTGTAGCCTTAATTGAATGAGCTCGGACATCTGTCTCAGCTGTCAATCCTTCTAACACTAAGATTGATAGATGCAAGCTAATCGCCAATTAGAGGCAGCTCTTTCAGACACAGGCTGTGATTCAGAAAGCTGCACAAACTCACACAGAGGTGGCTGGAACGAGTGCACAGAAGGGAGAGCAAGGTTTCTCTTCATTTCCAGACAGAGACTAAAGATCTCCTTAGACCTGATTCTTTCAGCAAAGTTTCAGAGAATCACAGAAGCATAGGCGTTGGAAGGGTCCTCTGGAGATCATAGAGTTCAACCCCACTGCTAAAGCAGTTCTCTACAGTATGCAGCAAAGGAAAGTGTCCAGATGAATCTTGAATACACTCTACCACCTCTCCGAGCAGCCTGTTCCAGTGCTCCATCACTCTGACAGTAAAGAAGTTTTTCCTCATTTTCAGATGAAACTTCCCATGTTCCAGTTTGTGCGCACTGCCTCTTGTCCTGTTGCTAGGCACCTGTGAAAAAAGCCTGGCCCCATCCACTTGTCATCCTTTAGATATTGATAAGCACTGGTAAGATCTCCCTTCAGTCTTCTCCAGGCTGAACAGTCCCAGATGTCTCAGCCTTTCCTCATAAGGGAGATGCTTCAGGCCCCTCATCATCTTTGTAACCCTCTGCTGGACTCTCTCTAGAAGTCCCCTGTCCTTCTTGAACTCAGGAGCCCAGAACTGGACACAGTACTTCAGATGTGGCCTCACCAGGGCAGAAAAGAGGGGGAAGATCACCTCCCTCACCCTGCTGGCCACACTCTTTAATGCACCCCAATACCACCGGCCTTCTTGCCCACAAGGGCACACTGCTGGCTCATGGACAGCCTGTCGTCCACCTTAACACCCAGGTCCTTCTCTGCAGAGCTCCTCTCCACCAGGTCAACCCCATATCTGTACTGATGCATGGGGCTATTCTTCCCCAGATATAGGACTCTACATATGCTCTTGATGAACTTCATTAGGTTCCTCACCAGCCTGTCCAGGCCTCGTTGAATAGCAGCACAGCCTTCTGGTGTGTCAGCCATTCCTCCCAGCTCTGCATTTTCAGTAAATTAGGGTGCATTCTACACCTTCATCCAGGTCACTGATGAAGATGCTGAACAACAGCAGATCTAGGATTGACCAATGGGGAATACTGCTAGCTACAGGTATCCAACTAGACTCTGCACCGCTCATCACAACTCTCTGAGCTCTGCCAATCAGCCAGTTCTCAAACCACCTCACTGTCCTCTCATCTAGCCAACACATCCTAAGCTTACCTATGAGGATTTTGACAGTGTCAAAAGCCTTGCTAAAGTCAAGGTACACAACATCCATTGCTCTCCCCTCATCTACCCAGCCAGTCATGACATCACAGAAGGCTATCAGGTTGGTTGAGCATGATTTCTGCTTGGTGAATCCATGTTGATAACTCCCAATAACATTCTTCTCTTCCACTTGCTTGGAAATGGTGCCCAGAATAATTGGCTCCAACACCTCCTCAGAGACAGAGGTGAGGCTGACCAGCCTGTAATTTCCTGGCTCCTCCTCCTTGACCTTTTTGAAGAGTGGAGTGACACTGCCTTTCTTCCAGTCCTCAGGCACCTCTACCATTCTCTATGACCTTTCAAAGATGATACAGATTGGTTCAGCAATCACTTCTGCCAGCTCCCTCAGCAATTGTGGGTGCATTCCACTGGGGCCCATGGATTTGTGTACACTGAGTTTGCCTAGATGCTCTCTGCCCAGATCCTCCTTGATCAAGGGGAAGTCTTACTTTTCCCAGACTCTCTGTCTTATCTCTAGGGTCTAGGATTCCTGAGTGCCATTCTATGTCACCAGCACAATAACAAAGGCAAGAGAAAAACACTGGCTCCTCAACTGCATGACTAAGGGGCTACCTCATCTTAAGACAGTTTAAGGCAAATACCCAGTGCAGTTTTTACTTACACGGCAATTAGCATCCTGTTGCTTTTGGAATACAAAATATTTCAGCATCATATAATGTGACTGCAGTCATTGTCTGCATTTCTTTCTCCCCCCAAATACAAATCTATTATCCATTACTTGTGTCTTGTCCGCATCCTGCTCAACAGACTACTATTTATAATAAAAATCATTACAATCCCTTTTGCTTCTAGTACATTTAAGCTCTTTCTGCACTGTCTTTGCTGTTTGCTGGTTAAAGATTATGTTCTTATTTCCTCTATAAATTTGCTACTGTTTCCAGGTTTTGTTACACAGCCCTTATGAACAACTTCCTTTTTCTTCCTAGTTTAGCAACTGATTTTTCATTTTCACTGGCCAAGACTTCCAAGCAAATTGTCTCTCCTCTGCCCTTCCCCATCTACAGACTGTGGAATTACATCTCTGTGATCACAGAACAAGGTTTTTACAGTTTAGAGATATTACTATTTATTTTCTGGTTAAACAATGTATCACTAACCTTTTGGTTTTCACACACAATACCATCATGGTAGAGTCCTTCAGAGATGCGTGCTTATTTCTGAGATGAAACAGCAGCAGAATTAATTTATTCTCTTTTCCCTCCAGTATTAAAAATTTGTTCTTCTCAAGGCACGTACTAGTTTCTTTAAATACTCTTTTAATAACTGTATCTGCAAATCACAACTAGGTGTTTTCACTTGGATTTATGAGGTTATAGAGCAGCATCGATAACAAATGCGGAAGCCAGCAGTAGTAAATACTTGTTTCTAGTTCTGTGATTGGTTTTGGTTTCCCTCCTATCTATCCTAGACTTCATGTTGATGGGAAACTACTGATGGAAGCAACAGCTGAGGTTATAACAACAATTGCCAGGTTTCAGGAACAATAACTGGCAGCACAGAAACTTCAGTGAGCCATAGACAGAATGACTTCCTAATAACTCAGAGTTATTTTACCCAGGAAACCACACACAGTTTCTTGTATGACTTAATAGCCTGCACTAGACACTATCAGGTATACCATACTAAACCTTCCATAATAAGCTTTCAAAATAATCTACTTCCAAGATTCCCATGACTAGGAAACACATAGCACTACATTCTGCACATTGCCCTCTGCCCTACCTTGTGTTTCTAACTATATTTTAACTACTACTTTCGTTGTGTAAAAGCTAGTGCATTCTTCCACAGAAGGATACCTGCCTATATAACAGCCACAGATTTTTATTTTATTTGGAAAAAAGACAGTGTATCTTGTCTTGGAAAATGAAGTGTAACGCGCTACTATCCAGACAGTACAGTCTCATTAACCACACTCAAAATAAAAAGACAGGATTCCCAGCTGTGTAATTAAGATGAAATTCTACTTTGACCATCAAAGCTATAGCTTTTACAGTATCAACTTTTGCTTGAGTACTTCTATACAGCCCTATAAGTGTACTCAAGGGGACTGAACTGTTCTCAAAAGTTTATTTTTTTTACCCATTTCTTAATTCACTATAAAATGTTTAATGTGAAAACAGTACCAGTATGAAAGAACTTTGGGTTGTAATTTTATATCTCCATAGGCAGAGGTCTTCATGTTCCTAAAATGCCCCAGAAGTGATGTCCTGCTACATCTATCTGTATCAGATAAGTTCTCTCTCTGTCACACAGATATTTTACCATAGAAGTCAATAGTGCTGTTGTCCACTGGGAATAGAACTACCAGAGGTACCTGAGGTATCAAAGGTTAAATAATTTCTGTAACAGTAATGACCAAGGCATTAAATTTACATTAATATTTGATTTCAGCTGTACTTAGTTTCAGCCTTAATTGTCACAACCATTTTGCTAAGAATATGCAAAAACAAAATGTATGTAGTCTCATTTATGTAACATCATCAGCTCAAGATTTCAGACAATGACTCAAATCCATGAGGAAGCTATTTTAGGGGCTCGTTCTGTCAGTTCACTTTACCATTCCGTAAGAGATAGGACTAAGCACAAATGTGGAATTAGCCATTCTCCTTCTACACCTTTTTATTTACCCTAATTTTCATAGCTTTCTAGTGATCTGCTGAAAATAGTCCCTCCACTGTCATTTAGCTTTCTCAGACGTGCTTTTTTTCTCAGCCACGCTCTTCAGTTGATCCAGAGCAATCTATGCTGTCCAAGCTCAGGCTTTCAAAATATGCTTATATTCGAAGTTCAGGAATAATCATGGTTAAAATCTGAGATGTGGAGCATAATTTGCTTTTTACATAAAAATCTGTTAATGGCACTGCTGAAAGTGCCCTTCAGTGTTCTCCAAAAGCTGCTAAGTTATCCAATGCATCCTGCAGCATTAGAAATTCTGCATGCTCTAGCTCAATGAATGACTACTCCACGTGGATCTTTTTATCTAGAAGAGCAATATAGCCATGGAAAACAGCAGTGATTGGCATGCCACGTTTAAAATACAAAATATATAATTTATTTTTACTTAGTTCTTTCTCCTGTTATGGGCTGAGAGAGCTGGATTTGTTCAGCCTGGAGAAGAGAAGGATCTAGGGGAACCTTACAGCAGCCTTCCAGTACCTGAAGGGGGACTGCAGGAAAGCTGGAGAAGGACTTTTTTGAGGGCATGCAGCGACAGGATAGGGGGAAATGGTTTTAAACTGGAAGAGGGTAGATTTAGACTAGAGATTAGGAAGAAATTATTTACTGTGAGGGTGGTGAGACACTGGAACAGGTTTCCCAGCAAGGCTCTGGATGCTCCCTCTCTGGAAGTGTTCAAGGCCAGGCTGGATGGGGCTGTGTGCAACCTGGTCTAGAGGGAGGTGTCCCTCCCTATATCAGGGTGTTGGAACACGATGATCTCTAAGGTCCCTTCCAACCCAAAGCATTCTATGACTCTTATGACTCTATGATTCTATTCCTTAAGAAAAAAGATTTAGGTTTACTTTGCTAGGACATGCAGGGATGAAAGACTTATAATGATATTACTTAAATAACTGTTCAAAACCAAGTAAAAGTAAGCTGGATAATTAATAACATTTGAAACAAAACTTTTAAAAAGCAAATTCAAAGCTGAGTTCTTCAACAATTAGAAAAGAAAGGAACAGAAAATTATGTGACAGGTGTGGTGTTCATACCCCCATAGGCAAAAGAAACGCACATCTAATGGACGTTCCTTTAGGCAAAAAGTCTTAACGAGTCACAAATCCATTTTCCAATGCTACATGCTAGAGGCCACACAGCCCAAGAGCATTAATCCATAGATAGTTCAGACAAATGACTGTTTTCACACACCCTTTTATAATTTGGCAGTGCAGCTGACAATGTTATAATTAAATGCATTTTAATAGCATAAATGAAGTTATTTATCTGTCACAGGGAGAATTTCAACTCTGCCAAGGTCTAATTATTTACGATATATTTTTTTTTTTTACTGTTTCATATACTGTATTTAAAAAGATGCTTAAATTTTAAAACAAAATACTGTTGCGGATGAAAATAACATAGCTGAAATCTTTCCCATGAAAGATTTCCTATTGCACACAATGTGATCTTAATGTAAATGAAGCACTGAATTTTACCATGTTGAATGAGTTGCAAGAAATGGTTTTACTAAGCTGGCTTAGGACTGTTATCAGCTTTGGACTAGTGTCATTGAGCTGCATTGCAGGTCTTAAAAGCAGTGCAAAGAAGATGAGTTCAACCTCTCTGACCCTCACCCTCAGCACACATATTCACTGAAGTAAAAGGCATGTGCGAGAGACTTCATTTGGAACAATGCGGAAGGGAAAAGTGGAAAAAACATAGCCCTAGAATACTTTTAACATTATGTGAGCATGAATGTTGTGTCAAAGAAAATCTGTTCTTACATTAATTCAATGACAGGCAGTAAAGGGAAGTTTCCAGCAATACTGAACTTTCCACTGTTTCCTTTACACTAATTGATGTCCAAATGGTACAAAAATGTGCCTACTTTTTCTTTTCAATCCAGGATGCAAGGCGAAATTAATGCAACAGAGACACTCACAATGCCATGAATTATTCTTTCATTTGTCTTCTAATGTTCCTCTAAAGCAGGCCCAGATACAGACATTCCCAGGTTATCCAAGTAATGCATAATTCCAGTGGAAATACTTCTGAGCATTGTCATAAAGCGTATGCAGATTTAAGCCTCCTCCATTTGTCTAAAACTGCCTACAGCAAATTACATACATACAATCAAGCTTTGGGAAAGTATAGCACTGATTGTCTTCTTTTCAAAAAGAAATTTACCATCTCAGAATGTAAGCATAAAGAATCAATTCATAGCTAAGCCATTATATTTCAACTTTTTAAGTTTTCACATTGTAAAAGAATGTATAGAACATCTATGCACATACATCAATTTTTAAGGTGTTTATCATTCCTGATTAAGAGGTCATGACTTTTCAAGTACATTCAGAGCAGAAGTCAAAAGAACTGCAATGAGCTCAGCCTGACCACTCAGATTTTTGTTCCTTTTTTTTGTTGTTGTTGAAGATCTGCAAAACACACACTACGTTAAGTAAAAGCCATTAATACCAAAAATCAAAATTTAAGAGAGGATGCAGCTTGCTACCTTGTAATAACTATAACTCAGAAGCCTAAGCAAAAATACTTAGTTCACGACTCTTGAGATCTATGTGTTTTTATATATTATACAAGCAATATTTTGTAAAACAAACCAAAAAAAACCCCACAAAACAACAAACATGTTCTTTGGCAAACTGAAGTAATGAGTACTTCCTACAAAATGCAACTTGCCTACTGTAACTCTATTACTTTGGGGATGAATAATCAGAAAAATACAAAGCAGCAGGAAATAAAAGAATGGTAACCTTCCAAATTTCCTTCTCTGTCATGACAGACAATTACATTTAGTGAAAAAAAAAAAAAAAAAGAAATAAAAGAAAGAAAGAAAGAAAGAGAGGAAGGGATGTGGAATGGAATTGGAAAAAAAAACTGAAGGTACTACTTTTGTTCCCAGATTTTTTTTAACCAGCAGGTAGTACATGAGAATTAAAAAGTCACGTATAGAGCAACTCCACCACTTTGCCTTGCTGGCCTGTCTTTCCTGAGAAGGACATAGCCATCCATGACCACATTCCAGTCATGTGATCTGTCCCAACATGTCTCTGTAATTGCCACCAGATCATAATCTCCTGCCGAAACACGGATTTCTAACTCCTCGTCCTTATTCCCCACGCTGCGTGCATTGGTTTACAGGCATTTCAAGGAGCAAGCTACGCACATTGATTTCACCCTAGAGTGTGGGGGGGCCTCCCAGTCTTCATCAATACTAGAGTGCTGCCCCACCAGTGCAAGCCCATCTACAACCCCATCCCCCTTTGAATTTAATTTAAAGCTCTCAGAATGAGCCCTGCTAATTCCTGTCCCAGAACCCTTTTGCCACTGCAGGATAAACCTTTCCCACGTATTGCTGACGGGTCTGGTGTCTTATAAAACCAACCATTACCAAAGAACCCAAAGCCCTGCCTGTACCACCTGTAACCTCTCCTTCTCTTTGACAGCTCGTCGCTCCTGCAGGACCCCATACCAGTTCTGCAAGGGTAACTGGGGAAGTGGGGGAGGTTGAGAGTGGATTAATCTGCTTCCTTGAGCAGGGACCTGTCTCCATTCCCCCCAGTCTCTGAGATTCCCCTCTACTGGCTGGTGACAAGAGGGGAGGGGATCCTCCAGTTTACTTTGGGCCTCAACCTGTTTCATCTCTCTCAGGGAGTGGGTCCACCAGTCAATCTCTCTCTCACACTCTCTGATACTCCTCAGCGTCTCCACTTCATCCTTCAGTTCAGCCACCAGGCTAAGCAAATCATTCACCTGTTCACATCTGACACAGGTGTTGTCTCCGCTCCCCTCTATTCTAAGTACCAGGCTCTGGCACTCTCTGCAGCCAGCAGCCTGGACACCCACATGTTTGTGTGGGGCCTCTGTCTGTGTACCCACAGTTTTCCTAAGAACAGCATTCGACTGGGTAGCAACCATGGCTGGATCTCTACAAGTAACTGACCCCTTGCGACTCAAGCGTCAGGTAGGGTCACTTAGGATGAGCACCCTTGATCTTTAACCACCCAGAGCAATCACACTCACCTTGTTTATTGGCAGAGGCTCAATGCACTACTATACAAAATGCAGCCAGCAAAGCGCACAAAGAAGCACCAGTTGCTCACCCTGTGTGCTCTGTGGATGCCGTCCCACAGGCTACTTTAGGCCTGGTGGCCTGGTCAAGGGTGGGCAGTGCCAGCTCTGCCCACTAGCTCAGCAGCCCACCCACAAGCTGCTAGACCCCTGGCACAGGCACAGCACTTTTGCTGGCTTCAGAAAGCGCCCAAAAGAGCTTTTCATTGGCCCTTTTTGCTTTGGATTCCTTCCCCAGCGCAGTCTTACCTGCTCTGAAGCTGGTCTCTGCAGAAAAAGTTGTCAGAGTACATTACTTTAGAATGACAGTAACAAGCTGATTACCAAATTAAAATAAAGATCAAGATGTTAGATTCTATACAGGCCTACAGTAGGTGAACCGCTGTTTCATTTTAGCTACAGCTTAAGGACCTGTAAGTTATACAACAAAATTCCACTTAGTCATGCAGATTAGAGTCTCTGTTGAGAAGCAAGAAGGGAAAAGGGTCCTAGGGTCTGGATCTTCCTTGTGAATACTGTTACTCGGAAACACTTTAATACAAAATGCATAAACATTTATTGAATCAGGCTGGAAATCGGGATTCTTGTCACTTCCAGAGGAACTTAACTCACAGCAGGTCACACAGACAGGCTCTGCCTGGCTCTCTGTTCTCTCTCTTATCCCATAAAACTTGTTATCCCCACTGCAGAGTCATCCACACTCAAGAGCAGAGAGTAGAAAGGCCCAACCCCAGCCTGGCTTGGCTATCTAGCTTGCAACCTGAGGTCAGGCATCTCTTAATCTGCACTCTGCTTGCAAATACTCATGTTCTGAAATACTTAACGCAATAAAGTTCAATCATTTTCTAAAGTGAGAGGTGGGATTTGAAGGAAAGGAGGCTGAAGAGGAACAATCCTATAGCTTGCTGCTGAGTAACACACAAAAGAGACTAGAAGTGATTTTGTAGCAGCAGCATTTCAATACAATGACTTTTTCTCCTCTTTGCTAGCTCTTCTTTCACCTCCTTGTCCCTCCCTCCAAGAGCAGCTCTCTCTTACCCTCTGCACTGTTACTCCCATTCTGATCTTAAGCCATTGACTCTACAAATGCTGACTCCAGCAGCAATGGCATATGAAACTCAAGCTACTCGCTCGAAAAGATCTGAGTCTGGGAGCTCTGTGTGGATGCCCCCAAGCAAGCTTAACTGTGCCCCAGCCCCACTCAAAAAAGGTTACCAACACCTCTGCCATCTAAGAAAGGTCCAGTTCTTCTGCCTGAGTGCATTATCAAGGTAGCTGAGCCAACAGCAGCATTTGATGATGAACTTCTTCAAGCTGACACTTAAGACAGGAAGGAAGCAAAGCATCAGAACCTTCTTCATTTTCCTTTTTCCTCTTCCCCTTGCCTCTTTTCTCATGGCCTTCCCCTTCACACACAGGAATTTCAGTGCTCTCCACTGATTGTAAGTGGTACTCTGCTGCTCAGCATGTTATTTGCTTCCTTAAATCTGACTCCATTGCTGAACTCCCCTATTTAATATATAGGGAACCTTGAGTATATTTATTTGGCGAAGTCCAGATATATTTAGTTCCAGAATTTTCTAATCCTAAGCATGTATTTTAAACCAGAAATCTACTATTTTCTGATTTAAAATATGGCAATGTATAATAAGAGTAAGGAAAAAGTGAGATCAGTCATCAAAAATAATCTAATGCTAGCCTGAAATTCTTTTCAAAGAACAGTACAGCACAAATAGAGCAAAAAGTTAGGTCTGTGGCTACTGCAGAAAAGATATCTCTAAAAGACGACAATTTTTCACATTCTAAATCTGTCCTAATAACATATACTACATTCTTGAAAACATTGAAAGAATAGATATGAGCAGAGAGTAATTTCTGCACACACAATATTTACAAGTACTAGTACACTTATCAATTTTAAAACATTATCTCACTAAGTTGGTCTTTTTTTTTTTTTTTCCAAATAATGAACAGGAAGTAATGCAGACAATGTGATACATTCTCTGCAATAAACACCACTCAGTAAGAAAGAAGCTACAATATAAATTGCCTAAATTCCTGTTACTTTGAGGGAACTGGGATTGCTTAGTCTGGAGAAGAGGAGGTTCAGGGGAGACCTTATCTCCACAACTGCCTGAAAGGAGGTTGTAGTGAGGTTGGGGTCAGCCTTTTTCTCTCAGGATGAGAAGTAATGGCCTTAAGTTGTGCAACGGGAGGTTCAGGTTGGATATTTGGAAAATCATCTTCTCAGAAAGAGTGGTGAGGTATTGGAACAGGCTGCCCAGGGAGGTGGTAGAGTCACTGTCCCTGGAGGTATTCAAGAACCATGTAGAGGTGGCACTGAGGGACATGGTTATTGGGCAGTATTGGTGGTAGGTGGACTGTTGGACTAGATGATCTTTTCCAACTTCAATGATTCTACGATTCTACTTTTAAACTATATCATTCTGCAGTTCATAGCACTGTATCAGGAGAGAGTATTAAGATAAAAAGGAAAAAGAAAAAAAATACAACAACAACGCAGGCATAGATTCTAAGATCATTTATGCAGCTAGACTGATGGAAAAATACACCCTCTAAATACTGTACTGATCGTGTGTATGTTGTGAATAAGGATTCTAGGGCATACTTCTCAGAATAACTGAGCTAAACCTACAGTTAAGTGTTCACAGTTCTGAACACTTCACCTAAGTGATTCTGAACATCTCATTCGTTAAAGAAAAAGCCAGAATTATTGGGGAAAACCATTACTGTCACAAAAAGCATGCAGGCACAACAGACTGTCTTTGTTCAGAATGTTTTTTTACATTTCCATTTTCAACTCTACTCAAAATTTTACTCCGGGTTTTTTTTTTTTTAATTAAAAAAATAAAAATAATGCTTGCTTTGAAAAGCAGACGTTTCTGACAGCTCCTGCAGCAAGGAACATCAGAGCAGGTATACAAAGTAAATAAAGATAGGTGATTCTTTGAAAAACAGTGGCTTCCTGCTTTTCTCTACATATACAAGAACATCAAGCTCTGCCCTCAGCAGACGATCTCCCTCAACTTCTGTCTCCACACAGCACAGTTACAAAGAGTTTCTTCCTCAAATGATTATTAAGCACACTCCAGCCATTAGGAGCATGAAGCTAATGAGCCCTTTACTTCCAACTAAGCCAGCCTCTCTAGCCCCAGACATCCTTCCCTCTGTTTACAGTTTGATCTGTATGTAGGTACCACATGTAATAACAAAGCACGTTACAAAGCAGTCTTAATTTTGCCCCTCTCTTCCCGTCAGTAGGGAAAATAGTTTACAGACTGCATTAACAGTATTTGAGTGCTACTGCTGAACGTAACTTCTATCAAGAAATAACGAGCATAAAGCTCAAGGGAAAAGATAATTCCAATATTTGCCTTTTTTTTTTTCTTTGAAAGCACTACTTTTATGTTCTACTGTGTTTCTTTGTATATGTATACATGCACCTTCAAATGCAACAGTGATTGAGGTTGGGGAATTAAAATGCAGTGCTACTGAAAACAAACCTGGATTTTACTTAAGTGTAAATGGCTGAACTTATAAATACATTTGGACTGGATGTCAAATAATTTATCTGGAAATCAAAAATATTCATCAGCCTAAGGCTGTTGATCGTTTCTATAGGCAATCTTAGCACAATTTCTGGTTAGCAGGTGACAACAGGGAACAACTGCTAGCTACTTAGTTGCAGACTAATTTTTATTTAGCACAGTATTCTTACAATAAAACGTAACAATTTTCTACATCAGCTGAGCAAAAGCTAGTTTTCATGCCCTTCTGAGTCCTACACACATTTCCTTCCCACAGTAGATGGAGGAATTTCCAAAGCTGAAAGCTATTTTGAGCAGCTTCCAGAGCCTCTCTTTGTAACACCTTCTTAACTGTGATTTCCTAATCACTATGCAGAAGATTTCACTGCCTAATTAAAGGACTGGTGCAGTGATGAAGATAAAGAATACAGAGCAGGGCTGCAAGCTAATCTACAAGCAAAACACAGGAGCTACTTGTCAAGAGTAAGGGCATATTTTATCGACAGCTGTGTCCAATAAGGATGAGTTATGTAGTGAAGGTTTAATGTTAATACATTTCGGTTTTTCCTATTTCTTACTCATTATACATACCGAGGGCATTTCCAATTCTCCCACTCTTCCATCTCATTGTAATGTAATTAACATTTTAACCCCTCTCAAAATGCTTGTTTTTTATATCATCACAGACTTTTACAGACAGTTTTCTACAGAGCTGTACATCTCAGCAGTGAAGTTTTTAGCCTGAAATATGCAGGTAAGGTGTGTAAGTCTTGGCACTGAGTGAATCTGCATTACACATCCATTATTTGAACCTTTGAAACTTTTTTTCTACATATGTTTCTCTCTATATAACACTAGGTATATATATCTAATTACACCAAAGTTACCCAAAAATACAGAAATATTGAAATTGGTACAGATTAATAATATTTTACACCAAGTAGTTTACTTAGTGTTATGCAATTTTTTTTTAAGAAGATTAGGTTGCCATTTTAAACATGAGCATTAAATTTATTTGTACAAACAACATTAAGCTCACTTGTGAGCTGGACAGTCTCCATTCATATCATCCACTCCCTCTGTGAAATGCCAGTCCACTTACAGAAGAACTGACACCTGAGAAGCTCTACCCCTGTATAATCCACGTTGCAGATGATTGAAAGTTCAGAGCTGTCTAGTCAGGAAAAAAAGAGGCAATAAAAATAGAAAAACATTCTTTGGACTGAAACTAGCAAAGTCTGTTCCACCCTTACATTGTAACCTGAAAATGTAAAATCACATTCCTCCTCAGAGGACTTTGCATATTTCTTGTTTTGGGGCACTTACTCTGAGACATCTGGGACACAATCTGAGGACGCTGAACATTCAAAATTGCAACTCAAACAGGGGGAATGCTGCAAGGAGCACATAAATGGCCATAAAACCATGCCATAGGTGTATCAAGTGAAGACTCAGCTGATGCTTTTAAGTTGTTTGACCTCAGTGACTGTGCCATATTTAACATTAACAAATGTTATATATAATGAAGATTAATTCATTAGTGGCTTACAAATCATCAGGGCTTACATAGATAAACAGACATTTTTCAACAGCATTTTGCACTTAGCAACAGGAGAGCTCAGGTCTTCTTTTACATGTGATTAGAGGTGCTTATACTCTCCTCTCTCCCTCTCTTTTGACACTTTAAAAGTCTTTTGATGGGAACAAAGCAGCCTGGCAGGTCCCGGAGCACATCCTGCCTCCTGCAGCTTTGGCTATCTGGGCTCAGAGCCAGCTCAGAGCACAGCTGGTGACCCTGAAGGAAGCCACTATGAAGAAAGTGAGACGAAACCACAGCCAGGGCTGTCACTCCTACCGTTGGGTGCTGATTTTCAGCCCTGCCTGTGCCTGGCTGTGGGTCCTGCTGAGATGGACCACAGCTTGACTTGGCTGCCTTCCCAATTCAGCCTTGGTCTTGCTCGCTCCCCTACAGCCATTATGGTTAGTCAGGGCTCTTGCTTCACCTGCTACATCAGTATGGACCTCCACTTACTAAAGATCCTGAGGCTGCACAGGCAAAGAATCCAGCAGCCACTTCAATCTGAGCACCATGGGGCATGCTCCAAGTCTCACCCAGAGCCTACTCCCAGCCCATGAACCTGGAGCCTCTCACTGCCCCATTGGTTACCCCCACACTGTGACAAACTCTGCAGCAACAGTGACCCACCTTCCCCCTGCAGGCCACCCCAGGTGGGAAATATCACCAAAAAAAAAGGTGATAACTAAATCTAGGTGTCCTGTAGCCTGAGTAACTAACTAGCAAGCTATTAGGTAACATGCAGCAAGAAGATAGTGGTTCTAACATCCCAACATGAAAGAAGACACAATCACCATCCTTTATAAGAGGAAACAACAACAACATAAAAATAAAAAAATAACACTTGAGGTAACTGAGTTAATGACTTCTAAACAAGAATTGTGCCAGTGAACTAGGAATGGCAGAAGGTGCCTGCATTCAGCTCCAATACGCACAAGTGTCTCCCAGTGTCAACCTGTGCAGTTGTGGATTGCTCTATCAGGCAACAGCAGCAGTATAAGGATGGCAGAGTAAATTGGACTTGTGCTGACACACCTTGAGTACTGCAAGTATTCATGTAATCTAAACCATGCACAGGATTCCCTGCTCTGTACAAAAGCCTACAGCAGCAATACCCTGAGGCGTTTGTGCATTGATAAGGGAACTGAATCTAGGGTTGTGCAATCTAAGCCCAGAGCCAGACAGGGACAAATTAGGCATTAGGATGCTTAACAGCAAAATACCTAACTCCCTTTGTGGATCTAGTCCAAAGATAGAAGAATTGAAACGACTGGAAAAAGCACATGAGAAAATTTATAATTCTGTCGGTATTCAGAGTGAGGACTGGACTGCATGCAGTAGGTATTACATGAGTCACAAGCTGATGTGTACGGTGAATTTGTAAAGAAATATTGAATTAGCAGCTCATTCAGTACTCTGCAGGAGTGAAATATTCATTGTGAGGAAATACTAGGATGTGAACAGGTAATTAAAGGTTGTATTAGTGCACCTGCCTGAAGGGGATAAGTTGATGTTGCACAAGCCATCTTCATCACAGCTTGTCTTAAATTGTCAGTGTTTGGCTTGCAGCCTTAAAGTAGCCTTGTTATTTGTAAATTTCCATTCTTTTGAATGTCATATTTATATATAAACAGTTCCTATATAAAGGTTGACTTAAGATATTTGTATATAAAAAAGGGAATTATTCTCTTTGTCTTACTTGAAGGATACATTATTTTACCTCCCCCGCTCAAAGGACACATTCTAATTAAAAACTGAATTTTCTCAGGATTTTAAATAAACCTGTCACTTAGCTTAAAAATTAAAAATAATTAAAGATAAGGTCTCAGAAGAATTGTATTTCTGTGCCTCCTCACTTCCATCTGATTCCTTTCACTAACAAATTTCTAGTTTTCCATTGTTCGCACCCTCTGGATAATCTGGACTTTGACTGGGTTGTAGTTGATGGGATTGCAACAGGCTAGTGGCCAGTCACTAGTGGGGCTCCATGTTAGAGTCAGCTCTCTTCAAAGCTTTCATCAATTACTTAGATACAAAACTCAAAGACATACTACGTATGCAGTCAACACTAAATTCGGAAGAGCTGTTGATCCTATCAAGGGTACAGAGGTCTTGCAGAGAGCTCTTGACAAAATGAAGTGCTGCACAGTCACCAACCACATAAAGTTCAAGAAGAGCAAGTGTCAGATTCTGCGCCTGGGAAGGGGCAACCCTGGATCTACATACAGATGGGGGATGAGAGGTTGGAGAGTAGCCCCACAGAAATGAATCTGAAAACTCAGTGATCCTTGTGGCTCCCTCCCAACTCCAGATATTCTATGACCCTACGAAATAATTTATGCACACAAGAAAATCATGTTGTAAGTAAAAACTATTTTGTCTTTCTTATAAATAACAGCTATTCCAGCCATGGTAGACAAGTCAGGGTCTAGCTAGTCCTTACCAGAAGATGATGTCCTCTTCACTTCTACTAATAGCTCAGACAACACAGATAGCTGCCATTTCACGGAAAAATAGTGTGGTGTGCGTGCTGTTCATGAGTAGGAATGGCCAATGTTCCTACCTCCTGGAGGGAGACTGGGCTGTACGATGCTTGCCATTTCGAGATGGAGTTCTACTAGAGAGCTCAGTTGTGAAATGTTCATTTCATTTCACAAAATAAACAAAATATGGAACTTCTGAGGTTTATAATGTACTGTAAATAATATAAAAATAGGTATCTGCTGTAGATACTATCTTACAATGTGAATTAAATTAATTGTTTCTTCTTGCACTACAGAGAAATCCAAGCACTTAAATCCGGATAATGTGCTATCTCAGACATGGGCTACCGCCAGGTAGCAAAAGCCCTCATTTCACCAAAGTAGGTGTTCTGATCCACATCACAAATCTCAACTCCTCTTGATTGCTACTATTTTCTCATATAACCTCAAATATTCCAATATTCTTATTGACAATTTTTTTTTTCACCACCTAGTAGCAAAAAGAAAAAGAAAATGAGACAAGAGAAGAAAAACAAGAATTGAAATAAAGTTTGAATAAATACTATATCAAAATCTAGGAAATAATGATTTTTTAACAATATAGCACATTTGCAAAAAGATAAAATTAATATCCTCACAGGGAGTATCATCTTTGCTTAAAAAACAGATGGAAATAAAAGGGGAGCACACCAAGCACCATTTATTAATTGGAACACTTTTAACCTAAGTATACAATGTCAATGCTAATATTCTATCAGTGTCTCTAGGCTGAAATTCAGCTGCGTGTTGTTCTGAAGAAGAGGAAGTGTTAATATCAGGAATTTATGTGGCAGAACAACAGAAACACAGTCTTCACTGTTTCAGAGATATTACTTCTAAAATTGTTCATTTATAAAAAATATTAAAAGATCCATAACCACTTGTTGTCCTTGTTTCCCCAGCTGACAGCAAAAATAAAATATAAAACATAAAACTTGCTTCATTTTAAAGATCAATCCATATGCCTGTTGCCTTACAAAGTACGCAATTAGAAAAATCTGGAACTCTGAGTGACTGCAAAAAAATAAACCACATATTCAGAAGTGGAAATTATTATTCTGTCAAGTACTGCGGTAGTCTAGAAATGCAATTGATCAAAAGTCACACTCTCTTTATCTCTGTTCTTATCTCTCTCATAAGATGTACTAATAATGTTTTTTACAGCAACTCCACTAACTCTCCCCTTCCCTCTGCAATGGAATGAAAACAAAATTGCTTTCCTTAAAGATTGTCTATTGTTTGATTTTTTTTATTTAACTTTATGAAAAATTTCCATAATTTTTGCATATGCTTATGCATTTTCCCTCCCTTTTCCAACATAATTACATCCCGTTTCCATATAATTACTATTCAAATACAAGAAAAGATGTTCCTGAGGCAAATCTATGAAAATTTAATTCTTTCTTTTTCCCATTCTTTATGAAACTGATAGAAATTTAATTACCTTGGAGACTCTACCTCCTGTCAAGATTGCTTGAAATCAACCAATGGCTTCAGATGTTGTAAGGGGAAGACAGTCACACAAAGTCATAAACACTACTTAAAAACACAACTTAAAAAACACCAACAAAAAAAAACCACTAAAGAAACCCCCACAAACCAAATAGCATTTCCTTAACAAATAAAATGGAAAGTGTCTCATCTCTCAGCTATGTTTCAAAAGTATGAATTTCAAAAATTCTCTGAATTCTCCTTACTCCAGTAGAGACAAAGATTATTCAAATTCGGTCAATTGTAATGAGCAGTACAAAAAGGCTATGAACAAGATTCATTTTCATAAACCAGTCTGAACTTCCAATATTTCCTAATGAATTTCTGTTACTTTCTACATCTGTAATGCTATTTTAATACATGTTCTTAAACAGTAATAATGAGGAAGTAAATCACCCTTCTGGTTGATTTTAAATCCAGACTTCACGTAAGTAATATTCATTTTTTTTCTCCATTTAAAATTTCTATTTTCAAAGTTAAAATAATTTGGATGAAACTCCTCCCAAGATTAACCTTTGTTCAAATCACAGCCCCCATAAAACACAGAAACATCCAAAAACCTGGGAAGATAAATCTCGTCTTTGAAATTACTGAAAGCCTTCATTAAGCCTTAATATATGCTGTCAGTTTTAAACTAAATAATAGATGAGATTTTAACATAATCAGAAGAAAACTGCTGGTAGCTGCCTCGATTACTGTCACAGTTAAATTGACATGGTAATTTTAAAAATAACGCCTTCTCTAAGTCAGTGAAAGACTGACAAGCACTCACTATTTAGAAAACTTTTCTTCATACA
The DNA here is from genome assembly GCF_002078875.1 of Numida meleagris. Classification (NCBI taxonomy): domain Eukaryota; kingdom Metazoa; phylum Chordata; class Aves; order Galliformes; family Numididae; genus Numida; species Numida meleagris. The sequence continues at coordinate 91,612,703 of NC_034409.1, forward strand.
GAAGGAACCACTTTATTATGAATTCACTGGTACAAACGATAAAGTATCTTTTAATGCTGGTCCACTGTGTGGGTAAAACCTGTGTGCCCACATTACATAAACAAACCTGAAAAGAGCATAGAATCATAGAATCCTTAGAGTTGGAAGGGACCTCTGAAGGCCACCTAGTCCAACTCCCCTGCATTGAACAGGGACACCATAGCTAGATCAGGTTGCCCAGGGCCTTATCCAGCCTCGCCGTGAAAGCCTCCAGTGATAGGGTATCAACCGCAACACTAGGTAACTTGTTCCAGGGCCTCACAATACTCACTGTAAAAGATTTTTTTCCTTATATCTAACCTGAATCTACCCTCCCTGAACTTGAAGACGTTTCCCCTTGTTTTATGGCCACAGATCCTGCTGAAGAGTCTGTCCCCTTCTTTCCTGTAGCTCCCCTTTAGATACTGAAAGATCATGTAGAACATCTTCCTCTTGGAAAAATATATATATTTTTACTGTTATTCTTGGCCGAGGTGAAAAAAATCTATCAAAATTTTTATTAAACACGCATTCAAGATTTGGACTATAGAATATGCTTAAAAAACTACATTTGGTATTCCACATACTATGATGATAAGGACTGCATAATGCAGGCAGCTGAACAGCTAAAATCTCAGCTCATGCTCATCTGGTATCCTAAAGGCCATATGTAGCTTATAAAGGAAAGCAAAAACCCCTCTACTCTTCAGCTATTTCAGGAGCCCTAGCACATCAGCTGATAACAGAGGGTACGCTTCTCCCCTTCTCTCCACACCCACTTGCAACCAAGTACAAAAAAACAAGGACAAAAGACAAACACACTTTACTGTCCATCATCACAGCAACCCACTCTCTTTTGACTCCTTTGCTTTGGGCTAGCTGAGCACTGCCACCCACAGCACAGCACTGTATCCAAATCCTTGTGAGCTAATCCTCTTTCACGGGGATTTCACCTTCTCTATAAGTAAGCTGAGAAGCTGATACCCCACTTATCCCGTGTGCATCTGGTCTTTCCTTCCTTACTCTCCTCTGACACCTATTTCAGATGCTGCTGGCATTGTCTACGGTAGGAAATGAATGGCTTTCAGCTTCTTATTAGGGCTATGTTGCATCTCTGTTGGCCCAAAGTCTTCCTAAGCTTGACTTATGCAACAACTAGAGCTTCTATCCAAAGTAACATTGAAAAGGCCTTTCTGCTCGCGAAATCATTCTTTCCATGAATTTAATGATAGTGAAATGGCAAAGGAGGTAATTCACCAATTAAGGTTTGATTTAGAAAGTATTGTATTTATCATTTAGAAGGTCACCAGAGACTTTGTGAACAAACTAATGGCTTCACAATCTGGTTTAAGGTAGTCATGTTTTGTGCCTTTCAGCTGTCACTTTTACAGACGCATCTCACTATTTTAGCTGGAAAAAAAAAAGGATTAAAATGGGATTTTATCATTTCTAGTACTTCAGAGGTAGCTTAAAGTTTTAGTTGCTGGATTGTACAATAAGACTAGAGAAAATATCTGAATGTTCAATAGATAATATAATGCTATGACATGCAGCCCTTCACCATGGTTTGGATTTCCTTTCTCTTTTTGTTTTATATAACAAAATTACAGCTGAAACCACCTGCAAACATTTAATCCCCTCTGGGTTAAGCCATGCACTCTGGGCAAGATCTGGGGAACTCGACCACATCTTAAACCCTGGAAATTAATTCATGTCATGCAAATGCATGAAACATCTAGGCATGGAGCTGTATAAAAATACTTTAAATAAAAACAAACTCCACCGTCTACCTATGAAATTAAATTTATGACTCCATCCTCCTTTGGATTTATGTGTGGTGACAAAACATAGCACAGTCTCATTTCTCTTTCCAGCTTCCAAGGAAAATAAACAGACCTGAGTAGCTGAAGAGAAACAAGGAGAGCTGTAATTCAAGCAGAGGGAATAAAGAGTGGATATTCTCCTATATGCAACATGAGCTTTAAAAGATAAACTCACTGTTACCAACATCCCTCCATGATTAGAGGGCCAAGTCATCTCCTTAAATCAGAAAAAAAATACTGTACAGACAATTCTTCCTTGAATGGACTGATAGGATGGGAAAGATAGTGTCAGTGTGTATGTGTATCTCTGTGTGTCTGTAATTGGGTGCGCAAGTAGAGAAGCCTTACATATTTTATTTGTAATAAATTTCTTTCCTGATTCCATATGTAAAATGAAATGGAGGCTATTTTTCTCCTGTTCCAGCCTTGGTATACTGAAATCTTGACTGTTATTGTTGCTTCAAGTCACATCTATCCATATGGCATATAGTGCATATATCCAGCATGAATGTTTCATGAATATTTTGGGGAAGCAATTGCAATGTAAGACACAATGTGTATTTCAGATGACACATGATTGATGTGTTTGGAGATCTGGATTTATTATGTACTAGCAACATTCATCCACTACCAGAAAACTAGTCCTTCCCCATACCATAGTGACTAAAGTCAAAGAAGGAAAACAAATGTGTATTTTGAATGTATCTGATCTTTTACTGAAACAATGAATTAATGTACTGTCATGTTTGTTTTCAACTGTCTCTCCCCAAAGACAGAACACAGAGACAAAAACAACATCCAAACACTTTTGTAGTTGTCACCAAATTTTTTTTTTTTTTTTCAGGCACCAAACCATTACAAGTTTTGGAATAAATTTTAATACCATGTGTTTTTGTAAGTAGAACTTTTATTACAGAAATCATTCTACTCTTTAATTTGCTATCTCTTGTTCTCTAAACAGTATCTCTATTATGTTGTTCACTTTCTCCCAGAAGTTAGAAAGGTCGGAATTTACAGAATTGACCCACAAGTTAGTCAGCAATTAGTTGTTAAAGACAGGAACCTGGATGAATATACTCTGCCATTTCATCTCTGCTTTAAGCATGCCAAACTCACAAAAGGTGATTTCTTCTGATTTCTTTTTCTTTCTACATAATAACACAAAACAAAAACAGTAACGACATCCCCCAAAAATACATTCATACACACGATCTTGAAAAGTCTTCATTTGATCAAGTAAAGAACAAATAACTTTCAGGAATTAAGAAAAGTCATGTTGAAGAGCTTCCCTCTGTTTTATTCAATAGATTGTCATCAAAAAACATTTAATGCAGCACCTTTGTTATACAAAAGATACAGCTTATTTCCCACAAATACTGCATAAAACTTAAAAATCTATTATGCCTGTGTATTGTTCACACCAAGGCAGCCCTAACAGTCACTTTTAAGTAGCTCTGAAAACCAAAGAGAGAGAAATTTTCAAGGGAAAGGAAAAAATAGAAATGACTAAGACAGAAGCAGTCTTCAAAAGCTCGAGAAAACACGGGTGTCTACAATCTCATCAAGTTTCTGTCTTAATGACTTTAAAATTCAGAGCCTGCTTGTGTATTTTCATTGCATGAGAAGATGTCCTCTCTGCTTCTCACGGCAACCCTGTGTGAACTTAGAAAGGAACAGGAAGCCTGGTGTAAAGGCAGTCACTCACACACTGATCCATTAAGATTTCAAATACTTTTTTTTTTTTTCCACATCCTTTCTTTTATAGCTATTGAAATCTATTCCTCATTTGAGGCAAGTCCCACAGCTTGGGCCTCCAGAAAAGAGGGAAGGTGGGAGATTTGCACCGTGTATTGCATGAGTAGCTCCTCATCCGCTAGTAGTATTATTAAGCCCAAATGTCCTACCAAACTCAGCTCAGGTATGGAGCCTGCCACTCCTCTCAGTAGAATGTGCAAGAAATTCTTTAAGAATTTTGAAATATCTCAGAGTTAATTTAAGAAGCTGATAAAAAAATATTAAGTCAGACTCCATCTCAAACTACCTGTTGTTTTCAGGTAACAGTTGAAGCAGGTAATGAAGCTGTTCTGAAGCTCCTCCAGTTTTCCTACTGCTAAGAGAAAAGTTTACCACCTGGAGAGATTCTTACTTGGTAGAAAATTCTCTGGACCTTGATAAATGACTCTAACTGAAAACCAAATAAACATATTGCTAGGTCATTTGGTATAATTGTGAAACTTCCTCATTACAGTTTCTCAAGCTCACCTGCTTCCCATTGAGTATCATTATTGTGGACATTTCAGACTCTGTACCTGCATTTTCAACCCTCATTTAAATTGTACACTTTGTAGGGTAGAAAACACTACTTTCCTCCTTTTCTTCCTTTCATAGATGTTGCAGTGAGAAAAATACAAAGCATATAGCCTGCTTATGTTTCATTATATTTATTGCATCTTAAGAGTAGTAACCCTCTAAGATGAAACAATTCTCTCACAAGGGGTAATGCTTGTGGTCAGAGAAAAGAACAGCATCAAACAAGCTAACAATATAAGTACATCTCAATTAGGCACAAATGCTGCTAAAAAAACCATGTGCTGCCTTCACAAAAAAAAAGTTTCTTAGTCCTTCTCCAAAAGCAGACCTAGTGAGTGAATAGTATGCACTGATAAATAAAAATACATTTCAGAAAAAATAAGATGATACAACTCTCTATCACCAATTGCAGAAAAAAAAAAAAAAGTAAATAGATATCTCTTGGAATCAGTAAGCACTCCTCAACAAAGCAGCTAATTGTAATTTTAAATGAGGCCACAGGTGTTAGTTACCTAAGTCTCTTCCTATGTGGCAGCTGCTTGTTGATTGGTTTTGGTGGACGGTTCTTCACATCAAGGAGCTCATCACAATTATTGCCTTTGTTGGCAGTTTCAGTGTAAGCCAAAAATTGAACGGCCATCTATGCTGTCTCTGATGTGTAGCATGTTGATGAGTTTTGCTCATGCTGCCCTTAGTTGTTCAGTGGTTGATTCTAATTCCACCACTTTACTATCCAGCATACTGAATGAAGTAAACCTTCATACCCTTGAAAACATATCTATGGCTTTAGATAGAAATCTAGTCCTTGAAACCGAAAATAGGAGATCAATATCCACAAATTTAAATTCCTACCTTGGATGTCAGAACGTTTTTAGAAAATATAAAGTGGAAAGGCCAAAACAACTAAATAAAAACTGTGAAGTTATTATTTAAGAAAGGGTGATAATAGATCATCCATGAACAAATGTGTCATGACCACACCTGATCACACAGTATTTTCCTAAGCAGAGATCCTACAACAGACAATGCTAACAGAAATAAGGGGGGAAGAAGAGGAAATTAAATAAAATTAAACCTTCCTACTTTCTTAGTTCAGAAACAGAACACAAAGAATATTGTGGACTACACTAGAGACACAAAAAGGATGACTGATCTCTTCTCCACATTAGTATTCATATGACTTTAACAACACGCATTTGCTTTCCTAAGGGATAGCATTTAATCAACTTAATGTACACGGGAATAAAATATTGCATACAGACATACATACATACACACATAGTAGTATATGAAGAATCGGGTTATTGCAGTGCTGACCAATAGTTACTAATTTTGTTATCTTAAATTGAAATTCCTCCTTATTCCTCCAATTCCTTTTGTATCATTCTACTTCGAGCATAAACTTCAACTGGAATTCAATTTATGTGTAAATAAAAGAATGTCAGGTCACTGAGTTCTGATTCACAGGTGATTACCATCATGTTAAGGCACTTATAATGTTTCCATAATCAGAATACCTCACTTAGTCTATGGTTATTAAAATAAAATAGATGAAAAATATAAACATACATTCTGCTGTGACAGTTCTCAAACTTCTCTTTCAGAAGCAAAGAAAGATCCTCAGAATACAAAATAAAGAACAACAAAAAGAGAAGGAATCACAGGTAGCTGTATGCATGTATTAAAGACAAAGACTCTTTGAGTTCAAGCCTTCACACCTGGTTATAGTTGTAAAAATGTAGATTCCCTCTCTCAGCTCTCCTGCTTCTCAAGTAAGTACAGCACCATCCATACACTCAGAAACAATGTGGTGAAAACAGCTCTGCTGTCACATTTGAATGCTTGAAATATGTGAAATGTAATATAAGTGGTTAGCATTACTCTGGTGAGAGTCTTGATTTTCCATACAGACAGCTCTGGGGTATACTTTCTAGTTAATGATACGTTTTAATTTACTACAATGGTTTTGGTTGTTACTTTGTGACTTATTATATGACATTTAAAGATTTCCCATGATAAGAATACTTCAACATGTTTATAGTATTTTGATTTTCTACATGTTAATTTCGTCAGTTACCACTTCTGGTTATTGATTGTCTTTGATGGTCAGAATTCGAAGCAAGTGCCCTGAATAACATAGCACTGCAAGACTGAAAGAAAGAAAGACATTAACTAGGAAAAAATGAGGCTATTATTGCTGTATGTCAATAGCAGTCCAACCACCAACAACAAAGGGGAATAAAAGGGAAAAAATTAGCCATGTTCAAGTACAAATAAATTGAGTTGAAAATATTATCTTGGGGAAGGGACAAAAAGGTCTATGAATCACAGTTTAAAAAAAGGACTCATGGAATGGAAAATTACTGAAAGGATGAATTTTGGTATTTAGCATGTGGAATCCCAAGTTGTTGGCAGCAGTACTCTGGAAACCATTTTTTAAAGGGCAAATAAGTATTTCTTAAGAGAATATAAGCAGACCAGAGGCATGACTCTGATTTCCTGCTTATCTACAGCTAGTCTTTTTCTTTATGTTCATCCAATGCTTGCTCTTAACTTCCTTTTTTTTTTTTTTTTTTTTTTACCACAACTAGTCCTTTTCCCTTTTGTTTTCAGCTATTCACAATGCCTTTTGCCTCTTTTTCCCTTTGTCAATCATAATCTCAGATCAAAAAGTGAAGTTGTTATTTAATTGGTGGAATTCTGTTATACTCATCCTGCTTACAGGTACCTAAAAGCATTTTAATGAGGCCTTGACTTTCCTGACTGGCTCCAAGGTACTGCAATAACCATAGAAAGATGAAAGACAAGCGGGGAATTGTCCTCATGACCTGCTGGATGTCATCTTTACCTTTATGTTTTCTCCTTTCTTCTCAGATTCTAACAGGAATTAATGGGATTTAATTTGCTTGTTTTGTAGGTTTTTTGTTTGTTTTGTTTGAAATCCCAAATGAATACATATATATATGTATATATATAATGCTGCTGAATGACCCCGTGGGAATCCAATCTCGAGACAGAACAAAGATGCCCAGAACTTTCTATGTTGCATAACTTCCTTCAACTCTTGTGGCTAGAAAGTGGTATCTCTTACCCTAGTTTCCCTCAGCTTTGAATCATAAAGTCTTAAGTGCATGATGTTGCTTTATTTCTCTACATTTTCTAGCAAATCTGGACAGCCGTCACATAATTACTACAGGTTCAAACTGCAGGGCAAGCAATAGAAATAGAAAATTAAATTTTCTTTGTGAAAACTCTGTATTCCTTTGGTCATGCAGAATCAACTTTGTCAGTCATTAATTTTGTAACCTAAGCTACTTACCACACCTATGGGCTTTCAAATGGAATCAACACAGTTAGTTATGACCTTTAAATTATTAAAAAAAAAATTTACTTGAGAGACTATTTTTCTGTTGTATGATTGTAATGCTAGAAATTTGTGCTAGAGCTCTGTCATTTCAGTGAAGTGGGACCTCCTAAAAGGGCATTCACAGTCTAGGACCCTCAACTCAGAAAGTGGATATCTCTTTAGCTTCACAGAGCCTGGATTTATTGACTCTCCCTTACTGGCTAGCTTTCTTTACTGTAAAATTGAAAGAGGCCTTTGAATATTAGAACATGGGTTGATATTTTGATGTCTTGATGGCTATCATTTTGTGATTCTTACAGACATTTGAGTCAATTTTAAGTAATTTCTACAGTACTAAAATAAAATGTAGTGACATTTAATGTTATTATTTTAGACACTACAAGCAGAAAATATTTATATACAATTAGAATATAATTTAGGTAAAGAAATGGGTTTCTCTGATTGAGAACAGGAGATGACAGAAAAACAAGTGCAAAGCTATATATGTTAACAGAATTGAAATAAGATCTGTGGCAAGTTTGGATTTGGAGACTAGGAAGAGTCATTAGGGAAACAGCAGCAAAAGGTCCTGTTGATGAGGTAGTCTATCAACTGATGTGTGAATTAGCAAACTACTTTCTAGATGCTGAGAAATGTATTAGAATCTATCCTCCAGGCCCCTGAAAAGTAAATGCCAGAACAAAATTGCTTAAAAAGCCAACTGTATGTCAGTCATTACTTGTGAGGAAATTCTGTATCTTCTCAGCACCGAGACTCAGGCAGCAGCTAAAGGTGTACACAGAGAGCTTACAGATTTACTCAGCTCAGATGCACAAAGATGTGCCTGTCCTATCCTTCTAGCCAGACTACTGGGAGCTACGCTGAACTTGTTTCCCAGAAAGCATTTATTTCTTTCTTCCTGCTTCTTAAAACAAGCACACCTAATTTGTCAGCCAGTCTGACAAACTCTCTCATTTTGAGATGAGACACTATGTGATTCCTATGGGTTAGTTTCAAATTAACTGCTTGAAAATACAAAATGTAATTTGGGTTGAAGGAGGGTCCTCAAATATTTGCCATTTTAAGCTTTAATTCTTCTTTTATGACAGTCTGTCCTTGTATACCTACATCGATGTTCCTAGAGTTATTTGAGGAGTAGGCTTCTATTTCTCAGCTGAAACGTTTTCCACTTACCAGCTTACAGTCTCTCTCGGAAGGGGAGTAATGATGCTTTCTTGAAGGCCATGATTGAGTGAATGTAATGATGTTAGTGTTCACTATTACATGACAGAACCCAAAATATATTTTTTCACCTTATAAAAGGTTAAATCAAAATGATATTCTGAATATTTTTAGTAAGCAAAACAATGACATATCTCCAAGCAAGTTCCACTCATTAAATCCTTTTCCTATATGATGGATACTTTCATAGTTCCCAGGTTCTCTGCTAAGATTAAAGAAACCATTAAATCATTTTATATAACTCTGCATGTAGCTGCAAACATATGCAACTTCACTGTTACTTACTATTAAAATTTCATATCTGCTTTAAGAGAGCAACAAAATCAAAAATACAGAAGAAATTATAATCACTTTAGTTAAAGTTGTAGCGCCCAAACTGATCCAATAAAATGTATGCAGTAATGTCTATGTCTTAAATTACCGTAAGCACTTCAAAGCTCTTTCTGCACTTCAATATTCAATACAAGTTTACTGTCAGAAGGGTCTACTATGAAATGTAATAAGCCTTAATGGATTATTCTAAAAAATATATAAAATAAAGGAACTGGAAAATTTGGCCAATTCCTTAAAAAAATAAATAAAATTGAGAAATCTTTCTTTCTCTTGCAGTGTTTTCTCTGTACATGCACTTATGGAAGGAGACATAGTCTTTCCATTCTTTTCGTTTCATTTTGACAGGACCACAGATGGAGCGTGGCTAAAAAAAAATGCACTGCCCTTTTTATCCACTGTCACTGACATTTACTCTATTACTGCAGTGATAATGCTTACATTGTTTACAGCTGGATATTCTTTTGAAATACAGCTAGTGCTGGGCTGAAATTCAGTTGTTTCCTGTTTTATTTACATATTACTATTACGAAAACAAGCCTACAGGTTGTTCAGTTGTTAGTTACATTTTACTAAACCATAATATATTGTTTCCCTGGTGACTCCAATTCTGCCTCAGGTAAAGAGATAATGAATTTTACAAGGAACATTTAAATCTTGAACTAAAAGAAACATTGAAGCCACTTTGAAACTATAACTTCAAGAAGTTCTCTGCTTAACATTGTTTTATCTGCATCTGAACCTAAAATTTCAATTAAAACTTTTGACCACACAAAATGAAGTTTTAAAAGTTTCATTTCTTTTCTTATCATCCTAACTCTCCTTTCAAAATTACAGGTTTGGCCCTTCCTAATATATTTCAGTTGATATGAAATTAAATGTGAAAATTTAAAGCATAGGAAATGAGGGTCTAAATTCATGAAGCTGGAGAAAAAATGATTTAGTCTATCTCCAGGGCTGTACTAGAGAAACTAAAATCAGACAGTGTTCGAGCTTGTACTTAAAATATCTGCAAATATCACCATCTTTTTTTTCTTTCTTCTTTCTTTAGGAGAAAAAATGTAACTTTTGCTCATCTTAACATGCACCCCGCAGTTCTCATTCCTTCTCAGAATGAGAAATTTCTGGTTTTACTCCTTGTTCTGGATCACATTCCTCACTCCAAAAGCAGACACTACAAGCATAACTCTGTGAAAAAAGTTTTGTGGTTGCCTGTTTATAACAGTTGAAGTTGGTTAAGTGACAAATCATCTCTAGTTTCCCCTAAAATAAGAAGAAATATAAGATAACTGCAGCTTTCAGACTTTCAAGTCAGTTTTACCTTGTTTTATGAATAGTTTTCAGCAATCTGTGGGTTCCTCTGTATTGAAGTTGCTTGTAAATGTCCCTGAAGGTACACCTACATTGCACATAAAAGATGTCCAGAAGTGGCACTGAGCACTGGATCATCCCTGACCAGCCGTACTGCTTGCTGCTTTGATAGCAGACTCTCTTTTGGAGTGAACTAACCAGCTCTTTACAATGTAAAGACTGTCCATTTTTGGAGATAATTTACTCCCCAGTCTACTCTCAAGACACAGTACAGATGACATTACACACAGCTGGCTCATATGACCCCACACATTCTCTCCACCCTAACTCAGCATACTTTGCCTCCTCAGACTTCCCCTGGTTATGTCACAGAGCAACACATACTTTCATGTTCATATTACAAAATATGAAGTTGGTTGGTTCGAAGGAGCACTGATATTTCATACAGTTTGAATTTAAACAAGAAATAAGATATGTATTAGTACTACTGAGACACCATAAGGGACAAAGGAGATCCAGAGCAAAGTGATATCTAGTGTGGGCATGGACAGTGTATCCTAGAGAGAACTAGCCTGAAACACTTTTAACATAACCCTGTTTGTACAGAGTCCCAGGGGCAGTGATTGCTCCCTGCCTTTTACATAAGTGTACAGACCTTCTTTGGAGGGCTACTCAAGAGAAGAAACCCATTGAAGTACTCTACCTACACAACCCAAAATTACAGGCTTAACCCAGGATTCATGCACAAACTGTTTGCCAACTACACTGATCATTTATCAGGTGAGGGCTCCTTTTCCATGGTGAATCATTAGCTGGGGGTATCAAACAATTATTTTATTCACCTAAATAACCTGACTGGAGTGCATCATTTTTTTTTTTTTTTTTTCATAGCCCATGATATGCGATATTTCTGGAAATACTTACAGGTATCTATTCTTCACTTTAAAATTAAATTTATTCTCAGCTAGCAATATATGAACTGCTCTAATGATTTTTAGGTAACTAAAACCATAATATTTTTTATTAAGTTTTTCATCTACTATGATTACATGCCATTTTGTAATACAGCTAAAAATCTTTTTCTGGATCTATTCATTATATCATCAATTTTATATGATACCAGCCATTTGTGACTCATTATTAGTCCTCACACTGGGTAACTAAATCTAATATTGAAAATCCATTGACAGCCAAGTGCCCATAAATTCGTCAATGACGTATTACCATAGCATTAACTTTTAGTGCTAACGTAAGGAAGGATAAACTTCAGTAGATTTAATGTTAAACAGTTCTCAAGACTGCAGAAATGGTTTAACGACAGAGATTTTTGAAGGAAAAAAGTGTGGAAAATGAAATAAAGCTGTCCTTAAAGACCAAAAGCTCACAGAATTTTGAAGAAGAGTTCAGCAGTTGTCAATGCCAATAGAATTTAATGGAGTAGATACAAAGCAAAAGACAAAATCAATATCTAGGTGTTTGTGCTTCATTTCTTTGTAGTTGTCAAACCTTTGAAGTCATTAAATAAGGACATATGGAGTAAGAATAGATGTCTACTTTGACATTTCCTTAATGCCATGTCAAGAACCCAGCAACTCACATGCAAAAAAAAAAAAAAAAAAAAAGTTTGTATGATATGGAAAAGAAACTCAGTCTTAGAACCATGAGTTGAAAATTGCCTGCATAAATCCTCAGTGTTTTCATACAATACTCTGATGAGTAAACAAAACTTTCTCTCAATAGAAATATCTTTGAGACAAAGACATTTCAGCATGTATGCACATTAGAAAACATAATCCCTTCATAGGATTTAATGGTTTTATGACAGATCATTCTTTAAGCATTCTTTGTTGAAGCACCTTTCTGATATGCCTCCTTCTCAACCCTATGACCATAAACCATTTCTTCTGTCAATTAACAATGTAGTAGTCTTTCACAAAACTCACACAAATCCACAGTCCCTCCGTGAGAACCCAGATCGTTCAGAACTGTTGGATAGAGGCATCATCTCCTCCCACTGAAGTTGCTATGAGCTGCATCCCCATCTCTAATGGAACTGGGGACTTGGCATAGCTTCCTAAAAGCTACCACCTCCTTAGCCAGCCACTCTGCTGTGGAGTTGGGGAAAGTCAACCTGACTGTATAACAACCACTGGGAGACTTTTGTAGAAGGGGAAGTTAGGGAAGATAAACTGGAACGTAAATTCAAGCCCCTTTGCTGACTCCCAGTTGAGCACTTCCAGGGCTCTGATTGATGATCATTGCCTGATTAAGCTGGAGCAGCACATGAGGTAACCATTATCACATACACACACTGCTCCCTCTCCCCCTAAATTTGGTAGTTAAAATAAACGAACAGTTTGAGAGACTTAATTTCTTCAATTGCTACAGCTAAATCCTGCTGGGATTGTGAATCAGACCTCCCAGGTACCGCAGCTCACTGTCTGGCCTATTAAAATAAATTGAAATGTCCTTTGGTTTGTGTTAACACTACAGCGATCCTGGAATAGAAATGCCACTGTTTCGCCATCTCCACTCCTGAGGCAAAACCTTGCAGCACAGGAAAGGAGAAGGGAAGAACAGATACAGATCCTCCTCAGCTGCCCAACAAGAATGGGCATGAACTCATGAATCAGAGCTCTTACTCTTACCCAGATGTACCTTGTCTAGTTTGGGATAATATACTTTGTAACTGTAATGTAGGTGTTACACTGAAAATTTGCATTGTACCTTGTTCTTTATCCATCCCATTATGCAGAGATACATACGAAAATAATTGTTTCAAATTCACATTAGAATAAAAACCTAATATTTACATCTTGCAAATACAACTTCTATTAGCAATTCATGAAAAATTCTTTCATAAAGATCTTGCACAACACCATCAGTATAGAGGAACTGAATGATCAATAAGATTCAAATCTGAACCATTCTGCAGAACAGAACAAGTTTAAAACTTTCATTCCTTCAAAAAGAGAAGCAGGTAACAGCAAAGCAGCAATGCCTTATTCCTTTTAATTATTTTGACACCAGCTTATAACTCTGACAGCCTTTTTATTCCTTCACATATTTCTGGAGGACTGAGGACAGGTTAAGCACATTCATTTTCCTTCAAGGTCACTCCTTGACTGCTCTGCCAATAAAGGAGAAGTTCAGACCTATACAGTATCCTTGTCTTCTGTTGATTTGGATATGTAAGGTATTTAATTAGTTGCAATTCAGAAAAATTAAGAACAATTCTGGAAGTTGAAAATCTTGTTGGTAAACTGATCTCGTGATACCGGAACCGGTAAGCATAGTCTGTGGTCTGAGTGCTTGACACCCGACCTCAGTGACCAGATGGGCCAGGCAGGACTTGCTCCAGGCAAACACAGCTAAGGGTTTGCCAGAGTGCCACAATGTTTTTGTCACAGTCATGACTACGCTCTCTGCAGACTGCATAAAACTCTAATGCAGGCTTCTGACAGAGGTATTGAATATAGAATTGGCATAATTGAAATTCAATGTGGGGCTGATTTTGTATTTTGGATTTCTGAATTTCATTAGGACTATTCATTTTTCCATGACAACACATAATTAAAGCAAACATTACTAGACACTTCTGCATTGAGGGTGTTTTTTCGGTTTTTTGGGTTTTTTTTTCTGCTACTGAGGTCTCATTTTTCAGTTTAGGAAAATTTCTAAAAATGCAAACTGATGGGAAGGAGACTCCAGAGAATATTTTGTCCTCCAGGAACATGTATGGATGAGACGACTTGCTGAGCAACACACTGTTAACAACTTTCAGGTTTTGAACAAAAGTAGGAGGGGGGGGGTTAGTTTGCATGCTGTTTGCTTTAAGAAGGTAGCGCATTATCTAAATGAGATCTCCCACAGGACAGATTCTTTAGCAGCAAAGGAAAGAAGGAAGGCATTACCCCAGATATTTGATATGAAGGGTATGACAAGAGGAAGAACAAAGGAACAATTTGATACCACTTATTCTTGCTGTAACTGTAGAAAGTGCTACAAGGAATAGCAGGCATATCAGAAACCACTGCTGCTGCCACATCTACTTAAGGACAGAGGTAGCTAGCACAGGAGATGACAGCCAGTCACAAGGCACTTCCTCATCCAATGCCTCCCACTGTTAGATGAAGGTCAGAGTAATCCCAGCTTCTCCAATGGTTAAGAAAGGTCCTTACTCTGTCTCAGAGTAAACAAACCTAATTTTTGCTGGTATTAAAGCTCTGACCGTTGAAGCACTTTGGCAATTTCATGACTAGTTTCCAAAAACAATCACAACACAAACAATAGTGTATATGCAGTGTTCTGCTTCACCCAATTCAGGGTCATGTACAGATAATTACATTTCAATAATTCCTTATTTCTTGCTTTAACATCAGGACCTTGTTTGCCACTACCAACTTTTGGTGCCAGTCAACAGGGACTTCCAGTTACGTCTTGATTCACTTGACCATTCAACTATTACTGACAGTCAGAACTCTGCACAGCATTACATGTTCAGTGATTACATGTTCAGTGATAAAAGGAATGCAATTACATCAAAATTCTTAGGTGCAAGACTTGAAAAGATCTACATTTGTGCAGTGGATGGAAAGAGGTTCCAAAGGAACTGCTACCATCTAGTTTTGCAGAAAGGAAATAATATTATGAACTCCTTGTTCAGGCACCAAAAGTAAGGAAGAATTTCAAGCCCTGAACTGATCCACCTAATGCTTTTTCATGAATTATTAAAATAAAACTGAAACATTGTAAACTATCTGATCACTTGCTTTCATCACTGGCTACTCGCCAGATAATAAATTGAATTAATTACATTTTTATTTACTTTTGCTGAATTTAAGAACAATTTGTATTTGGTGCAAATACTCAAGTTTTGTAGAAGCAGAAGCAGCTATGCTTCATCTTACACCATCTGCACGGTAAGTAACCACATAACATAGTGTGACCATATTACATGGAAAACAGCTACAAAAGCAACTCTGGCATAAAGCCAGCAACCAGACTTAATCTGTGAAAAGGCTATGTTTTAATGTAGGCATTAAAAGTTATCCTTTTCTAATTCCAGAAATTAAATTGTTCCTACGACGATATAAAAAGACAGGTAACTATGATAATAGGTAATTTGCCATTGTGGACAAAAGCATTAGATCACACAGAGCCTGAGCATTACCTCAGTAATTCTGCCTGGGTGTAACCACAAACATTGATTTAAAAACATTCTCAAAATAACTCCCCTCAGAAGTTTTTCTACATACCTCCAAGGGGAGAACATTTATAAATATGAGTTACTCAAAATCCCAGTGGACTCTGAAGGAGGAATTGAGTTAGGTTTCAAGAGAGTCATCTAAACAATATTGAAGAAGGGTGTCATCTGCTCCGCTGGGCAAGACAAACGATCCTTTCTGTGGACTTATTTGGTAAACATATACAAACACTGAATATGACATAATTCAATTCCACAAATAAATGCTGTAATTTGATTCCAGAACTCTAAAACGTTTCGTTACTACAAATGTTTAAAGAAACCATGTAATTGAAGTATTTCAGAACCTGAAGTGATGACAACCCCCTATCTATCTGTTCTTTTTGCAGCAGCTTTTGCTGGGGCACAGATTTCACCATCGCTGGTCCATGCTTTGTCCTCTTTTCACATGTTGAACCAGGACTCTCTGCTCACACCAGTCCTGCAGGCTCTGCCGGAGCGCTGCTCAGCAGCCCCTCCACCTCCCTCACCCGCCTGCTTGCCTCCTCTTCCCCTCCTTCTCTTCCCTAATCTTCCTTTGCCTGTGATGGATTTGACTGCTACCTTCAGACAAATCATTCCCAAATGCACTTCACCAACACTACACAATCTGATAACTTCAGCTGTCAAGCAGAAAATGTGCATTTGATGATGGCTTAGAGTGTAACATTATTCTGTCTCTAAAGTGAGATAGGGAATGCTAACAGTCTTTCTATTTTATTTTAATGTTGTGCCTGTGTTCAAAAGTCTCATTAAAGCAGTGCTGCGTTTTTCCCTTCAAGAAAGATGCCTGTCTAATACTTTTTCCTAAGGGTGCAGCAAAAATACACATGAATCACCTTTATTTGTGAGATTATCTGCTGGAAGTTCTCTGTTCACTCTAAGTTTAGAAAATAATTTATTTCATTTTGGCAGGTCTGTATTTCACTTGACAAAAAGAGTCACAAAAATGCATTGTTTGTCTACATTATTTACTTTTTCGTCACCTCCATACATTATAGACTCATGTTCCATTTAGGGCAAAAGTTTTGGTGATGCATGGAGTGAAGACATCGCTAAATATTAAAACAGTACTCGCCATGATGTCAAGTTTGAAGAGTGGAACAGAAGTTCTTTGCTAAGGTAAGATGAATAGCTGACAGCTCTCAGGAGACAGAGCTTATATTGCTCTGTGAAAGTATACAGCCACTATCACACCAAAACAAAGTTACTTGGAAGAAACAGATACTAGTTATAAAAATATCCTGGTTAAAAATAATTTTTTTAAAAAGATTAATTTACCTTAGTTACCTTATTCTTCTTATGATACTAGCACTATAAATTTTACTACTCTTATTAGCTAGAGGAATCCCATGCTCAAGAATATTTGAGAAGATTTTGAAGAAAGATACTTGAATTCATTTGCATTCAAAGTTTCAAACTGACAGAAATCTGCCTGTTTGTCAGTCCTATGTAAACTAGCCCCACAAATAGGGTTCCAAAATCTCCTTTCGCATTCCTGCTACACACCACTTACCCACTGAACTCCATCTTTGGGAACAGCAGGTGGTAAATTGCAAACACATTCACTCAGAAGCATTAGGTATCTTATTTTTTTCATAGTACACTACATAAAATAACATTCCTATAGTGGATGTTTCCTTTAATTTTAGGTGAAACTTATCTTTTACGTTTCTTTATTCCCTTCATGCCCCACATCTGTTCTTGAAGGAAACCTCTGGCCTTAGACTACTTCTCTGTATTTGAGAAGTTTCCTGACAGCACAATTTCTGCATGAAAGTAATATAGTACGGATATTTCTAAGCAACTGAACCAATTTCAAAAAGACAAGAAAATAGATTAGCAAAAACACTGTCAAACTGTGATTATTTTTTTGTCATAAATTTGAAACTATTTTTCCCAAATTGTATAAAATAATGTTGCACATTATTTTGTCTGCAACGGGAATCATGGAGAAGCTGTTTTCAAACCCCATCAGTATTCCTTCTGAAATACATACACTTTTTTTAATTAAGCAAACGGCTTATTTGCAAATCTGTAAAAGTTCAAAATAATGTGTGGCTCTGTCTCAGTGAGCTCTTAATTCAAAAAATATCAAGGACAGAGAATAACTTCTTTTTTGTCTCTAACAACAAGAAACGGCTTAATCATTGCAACAACAATAACAACAACAAAAGATATTGTATGGGTAATAAATTCTTTCATGCCCCTATTTAAACCTCAGTCCTATTCAGAAAATAGAAAAGTCTTGCAGATCATATTGGAAAAAAACGCAGACCAAGAACTAAATGATGACTTCAGTAATGTATGCTCCAATTAAAATACTTTCTAATCAAAATTACTGTGAGTCCAACATTCAGAATGCTCTAGAAATTCTGTGGGATCATTACAAATTCAATGCTGACACAATATTGGTGACAAAACCAGTATGTATTCAGAATGTACTACATTAAGTATTTTTATTACTAGCAAATATTGTTGAAGAACAGAGGTACTATCAATGAAACTAAACTCACCCGTATTTAGACTTTCAGAAAACAAGAATGTCTGAACACGTGAAGAAAGTATTGTTTGTAGTGAATATATAGCAATATGCTGAGAACATTCTCAGTCTTCAATTTGCAAATTTTATCTCCTTCCATGCCATACAAATTACAAGTAGTATTACATTTAGATGGTCAAATAAAAGATATAAAATCTTTAGTACCTTCACCTCTTTAAATAAACTACTCACGATAGAATTAATTTCCAAAATGGGAAAATGTGTTCATAGAAACTGGGAGAATTTTAATGTTGTTTTTTATCTGGCAGTTTGAATGAAACTGTTTAATATCCACAGTCATCAGAAAAATATAGCTTTAACGTCATAATAGCAATAATTTACATTTGCATGACTGAAAAGTACACTAAAGTATAGGTGACAAAAACTGCAGTTGAAGTTTGCTACTTTTTTTCTCAGTTCATTCTATTACAATAATAAATAAAATTGGGAAAAAAAAGAGATCCACTTCTTTTTCTGTTTTCTCAAGTGTAAAAGGCAAAACCCAGAATGGGCTTTTTAACTGAATTTCCCTGGCAGTCCAGAGATTTCTCTACCTCCCAAGTACACAGAAGGTGCTACAGCCAATTCCAATCAACTATATTCTTCATGTGGATTCATCCTTTAAGTGAAGAGCCACAGCACATTATGAATATCCGTCCTACTGTAAAAGAAAATCAGAGAGTGTGAAGGAAAGAATGAGAGAACGACTAAAAAATAGAGAGAAATGCAGGGACACAAAGAGATGAGGTCAGAGCGAAATATGGAGGTAGAGTGTGAGAATTAACAGGACAAGAGAAAGGAGGACTGTGAGAGAGACTACAAAGAGAAGTGAAGAATGGCTATTGCATCCACAAGAATCCCATGACTACACTTGAATGCATGGAAGCTTGCCAAGACTGACACAAAATTAGTAATGTTATCTTCTTCCCAATAGTGGTAGCCACCACAAGTAAAAGGTGAAGAGAGCTGGAAGGTTTCCCAGAGTTTAATTTTCTCAGGAAAGCACTCAGCAGATAATTCTATTAAATTCTGAAACGTTGGATAAGAAAAACATAATCCCAAGTCTAAATTGCATGCCTATATAAAGTGAGCAAGGTGATATATATATTTTTCTTTTTTATTCCTTTTTTTTTTTTTAAATAGGGCAACACAGGAAAAATAAAAATGCCTTAAGCATCTGAGAACAGTCATTAACAGTCTCTAGAGACAGAGAGGAACATCTAGCAAATTTCAGTCTTTCAGTCCAACATTTGCTTTTGAACCTTATATTGCTTTTCCTATTTAGAGTTGAATTTGTTTAAGTATGCACAGTGAAGGTAACATCTGGCAGAAGGATACAGTTCTTAACAGAAATACATCAAGCAGCTTATTAATAAATGCAGTATAATAGGAAATTCCTTAATATGTGATATTTAAAGGAAATCAATTACAGTTGCAAGTTGTAACAAATCATATAGTCTTATTGCAAGATATAATGCTCTAGACGGATTCTGCTGAATTTATTTTACCACTTGGTTTTAACAGGTAAAAACCATTTGAAGAGAATTCACTGTTAACTAACTGTAATTCCTTATTTATATTTATATATTTGTACCTGTAAGGTGCGTGAGTAGTACTACAGTAACACTAAATCTGAACACAAATTGTAATATCAAGTAAAGCAAGTCTCCTTTCATTGGTAGCAAAAGGGTATGCTATGAGGTGGAACTGTAAAATTTACCCACGAAGGGACGTGGGCTATTTGAATTCTTGTATCTATAATCTATATTTCGTTCCATATATTTTGTGAAACACAGTTTAAAAGATGAAACTGGTTACTTGTTGCTGAGTTTCAAGATTATTTCTCAAAGAACAGCAAAATGCCTGTGTTTATGTTGAGGGAGAAGTGGAAAGCAGAAATAATTTTTCTACCTTAAGTTGCAGAAAAATCTACTAACCACCATAAGAAACTCAAACAACACAAAGAGTGAAAAATTTATAATACAGATTTAAAAACAAAACAAAATCCTAAAGAAAAAAAACCTTCTGCCTTGATGATACTCAAGAAAGAAAAGGTATATGAAAATAAAACATGCAGACTTAAAGTAGAAGATAGTGGTTTCTTTTTTAATCCAAAAGATCTATTACCTTTAAAGCAAAAGTGTAAACTGACTCATTTGCAGGTGAATATCTTATCATTCACTCATAAGACATTTTTGATTAATTCACTGGTCTATTTATGAAAAAATAAATTATTATAATCATCTCTCTTATAGAAAACATAAGTATTTTCCACAAAGAAATTACAAAGAAAAAAGTTATTAATATTCTGACATTTGTTTTGAATTTTGCAAGTCCTCATATCTAAGCGTATCAAAATATTTCATAAAGAATAATGAATTAAAACGATTTTGTGTAATTTTTTTAAATGTAAGCACTTTTGTTTTAATTTAAAGCTTAGAAAATAGAGTTTTATCAATATTCCTGAAGTATAAAATAATGACTAAGACAGGGAGAATATTAAGTAGGGGAGGTAGATAATGAAAAAAAAAAGTTACATTTCCTTGTTTCAAAATAACAGGAAAGAAAAAAGAAAAATTCAGAAGCAAATTTATCATATATTTGGTATCATACATACATACATGAACTATATTTATGATGAGAAATTTGCTTTGTTCCTATAATCAGACAAATGTGAACTGAATTGAAGCCACAAAAATACTACCACTGCATTCCATGAGGAATACTTTATATTTTCCTGAATGCAAAACTTCATTTAACTTAAAACCATCAGATTAAAAAGCAGCATGTTTACATATCTATGATATGTTAAAATGTAATCTAAAGAAGAAATACTAAACAAACTGTTCTAAGAAGTAAAATGCAATATGATCTTTCTATATTTAGTCTAAAATATAAAAAGAATGTAGATGTTGCACAGTATATGTTACTTGTCCAGAAAGAAAAGCCAATAAAATACAGGTAAAAAAGCAAATAAATATTTTCCATATCAATATAGGGCAGAATGTGTGGTCATTTCATTACATATTATAACCACAATATCAGAGTTGTGCTGTGCACTGCAAGTTGAAGTTTTTAATAGCATCATATTGATAAATACACAAGCAAACATGGGGTTTGTCATTTTTTAACGACAGTTCTGTGCCAAGCAGTGCTAGAAGAGAAGCTGACATATCAATATCTTACTTTCTAAATAATGCACAAATCATTTTGCACAGTGTTGTGTGCAGCTCCCAGACTATAGGAAGGTTTTGTTGATCAAGTTGTGTTAAAAACATCCAAAATGTGTTTTTCTTTTGATCATATCATGAAGTAGATATATAAATAAGCAATTTAATTCCAGATCTGGTCAATTTTACAGAATAACTGATTTGTTAAAGTGTCTTTAACTCTAATACTTAATAGATATAAGTTCTAAAAAAATTAAATCTCCTTTAAATCCTATTTAAAGTTTTGATTTGAGGCCTCATATATGGAAATTATCATTTTTATTTAATTATCAACTAGTGAAACAGCTAATCTGGGGACTGTTCTGAACAAAATGTTAACAGTATGTTTTATTCTAAAATAATAAAGTGTCTGTTAGTGTATATTTATCCATATCGAAAACCTCCCAGAATGCATGAGGTGGAATACTGAACGTTTCTACTTCCCACTGTTACAGAAAGGATTAATTTGACAGCAAAAGTATTTATAGTTGTATGTTTTGGAAATTTTAGGACTTGCATGTCCTTAAACAGGTTCTTGTTCTGGACCTTTTGCATTTTATACTTTGTTGTTGCATAATGTGTACTCACAAGGGTTTTTGTATATACTAAATCTTTAGCATAGGCACAAACAGAACTGAATTGCTTTTAAAATTAGAAATTTCAATATTGAAATTTAGATTTCATATGAAAATTATTTGTTCTGCTCAGTACATGCCAAAAGTAGATTATAATATAAGGTTAAAAAAAAAAAAGTTCCCTCCATGACACAAAGAATGGAAAGATGGCAAATAGATGAAAAATAGCAATACCTTCCTAGAAAATAGAGAAATCAGAATATTGGAATTTCTAAAGATGTAATTAGCACAGAGATGCTGCCTACAGAATGAGAAAGGTTCAACTGAAACAAATTCGATAGTTCTTAATAATCTTGCCTTTCATATGCAAGAATAGAAGACTTTAGTGAAGTCAGTGTAAAACCCTTCATTTTAAACCAAAACTAGACAAACAAAAAAGTAGTATTTACTGATTAAGTAAAGGGTGAAATTTCCTGAAGTATTTCAAAAAATATCATTAGGAGGATCTAGGGGACTGGAAACTTAGTAAACACTGATATCAAGTGTTGTCATGTATATTTTCTGAGGACAGAATAGAAGCAGCATACTAATGAGAATGCCAGTGGTTCTCTTTTGTTGTATCCACTGCCAATATTGATTTCCCAAAACACTCTACAGAGCAGTGAAAAATATTTTAGCATTCCTTGCATCTCTAAATCTATTGTTTAAAAACTGCAAGAGCTAGAAAAAGGATTATTGCATATGAAATAAATACCTGGAACATCACAAACTGTATTTTAAGAAACATCTTCCTACCTTAATAAAAAGCAAGCATTTCGAGGATCAAATAAAACCCGCTATGTGTGTGGAACTTCTGGATTATCATCTAGAGGAAGGGAATCAGATAAATCACCCCTAAGCAATATAAGTTGGTTTTAAAGCTGACTTCTGCTGGGCAGGGGAAAGTTTTCAATTTAATTCTTTCTAATCGCTTGCCTTAGTTAATACTGTTGCCTGACCCTTCACCATCAAAAATTGGAAAAAACAAGTCATCTTGCTGCCAGTGAGTAAAACACACTGTGCACAGCAGAATACCAATTCAGCCTGCAAAGCTGGTTTCATTCCCATTTGTTGTCTTTTTCTGGTGAAGTACATCATTAATGAAAGACTACAAAAAAGCACAGTAATTTGTTTTTCATGTTAACCTCTTCAGCTCACAACTAAACACAGCACGACAGACTGCAGCACTACTGGAAACTGTCCTGTTTCCTTCAGGTCCGCTCACTTTAAGAAAAAAAAGCTATGCAGAGAAGCAAGAAAGGTCATCATTTTGTTCAAAAATTTGATAATTTAATCTACTCTCATTACATTTTACTGGTAGCCCATATGGGATTTGAGTTTTAAGAAAATGTATTCACTGAAAGCTTCTCACAGCTGAGAATCTCTGCTTAGCATTGCAGCAATCTGAAGCGTAGAGTCAAACTACAAAGACTGATTCATTTGCTTCCTCGAAGACACAATTTTAAACTCACTACATTCAGTTACTCATTTATATTCACTTTCCCTTAATGTTTAAAAACAACGTGTATTTGTAAACTTACTGTACATACTGCCTCAATCTTGAAGGAGCTTATAATGCCTTCCCCATTTAACGCACAGAATTATGTTTATTTGTAAATTTATCCAACAAATCCATTCTCCAAATTCCTTAAGTAAAAGACTACTTTTGAATTGCCTTCCAAAGCAGAAGCTCGTTAAGTGTTATCATTCCTTGATTTTTTAAACCCCTGGGAGTGCTCTCTACAGTTATTACCCTTTTTTTCTTAGGTTGAGAAGTCATGCTGATTGATTTCTTCTCAAGCTCAATCCTTTTATACTCTTCCCTCAAGTGGTCACTATTTCTGGAGAACTCCAGAGCCTGACCTGCACCAAAAGCATCGTCAAGTCCAAAAGCCATCAAACTCCCTAAGAGTCCTGCCTTGTCACAGCTGAAAGAGTCATAGAACCAGGTTTCTTTCCTGTCATTAATAAAGCCTTTCTGCAGGCCAAGGAAGCAGAAGGGCTCTACCAGCCTCACAGTTTGAGATGGTCCTTTGCAAAAAACTGTATGTCTTTAGTGACAGAATTTTCTTGTGTCAGTTCCTGCATTGAGAGGGTCAGGAGGATGATGACACTGACAGAAAGGCCGGTGGGGTGAAGGGGAAACATCATCTCTAGTTGAGATTCTAGTGTTAATTATTATCAAGCTAACAGCAGCCTTAGTCGAGAGAACAAAAACCATGTAATCAGTCAGAGCTTTACAAGGCACATCATTCCATCCTTTTCCAGACAGACAGAACGGGTGGGAGAGAAGCCTCTGCCCCTCATGCCCAGGTGACTTTTCTCCTTATGTTGATTCCACCAGCTAAGAACACAATCTATCTTGCAAACAACAATAAAGCTTGGAAAGACATTCTGTGAGCGTAAATCCTATGAAATTATCTCTGGATGCAGCTCTATGGGGTTTTCCAAGCCAATGTCCAGACCACAATTGTAACTCCACACTACAGAGACTTGAACTGCTGATTCAAACCGAAGACAGAAGTAATTCCCTAAGATGCATTGCTGCTTCTGAGGCAAAAGTAAAAGAAGGAGCATTAATATCTATGTTGCTGATGATAAGGATATCATCTTTAAAATAACATAAGAATCAAGAGTAAAGTAGAAGTTAATAAAAATATGTTTCAAGGTTAAGAAATGGCCCTGTTGATCAATCAAAAATCTCCTAAGATCAGAAGAGAGACGCTGTAAATTTCTCTAATATTTCTCTAAAAAGACAGTCAATTCATTTTTATTAGGGCTATGACATTAAAATGGAAATACAAAGAACTGTTCCACGTAGAATACATAATCCAAATACTTTGTAAAAAGTTGGGAGGTGGGGGTGGGAAGGTGGAACACATATTCCTAAACCTACACATGTATACACACTCCTATTCACTCCATGGGCTACTCACACTAAATTGAAAAAAGTTGCCAACCAGAGAAGTAACATCCATTTTTGAAATATAAATGGATTGTCTCTGTCATTCCCTTGGGACTGTATCCTAAATCAGTTGTCTGTCTCAGGGGCTTCCTGGAACTGATGATCAGACAACTCACAGCTCTTCTACTCTTCTCCATTAACTTTTGAAATCCATTTTGAAGGTGTTGTGGGCAACAATGTACTCTCCCATTTTTCCATCTGTATAAAGAATCCATTATGCTTCAAATGTTTCCAGTTCTGTAAGTAGAACTGATTACCTGCCATTTACTCTACACTAATCCTGAAAATATTTGAGAATGTTTGAGAGAATTGAAGATTTGAATTCCAAGATGAAATGAAATGAAATGAAATGAAATACTTGCAAGAGACTTTTGAAAATTGAAGCTCCTGCACGTGGGTACTAATCAGAGTGAAAGATTTTGTAGGAAAAACTTTACAAGAATTGTAAAGATTGTGAAGAATTTTCCTGGAATCTCCCTGCTCACATGGGAAGGAGAGAAGTAGAGAAATCCTTTAATAGCTGCATAGAAGGAAATCTGAGAACACTTTCTCCAGAAATATTAAATTTGAAGTTAAAATAGACTTACTGCTTATTTGATGAATGGTAAATGGTGCAATGCAGTAATTAAAACAGGAAAAAATATTGATTTTTTACCCTGTTGGTTATTATAATTATTCTCTAAAGTTAGCTGGTTAATTAACTTCACTTGTTATTTGACTGGACATGATGAATAGAGAATCAACAAAACTGTCAGAGGACATCAGGACAAAGATAACACCCAAAATGAAGCACATACACGCAGTCGCACACATACAGACCTACATTCTCACCTAGACATGCAAACAGACAAATACACCTTCCTTCCATACTACCTAAGCAAGCAAAAGAAACCATCTAGCATTGACTTATTTTCAAGCAAATTAAAAAATTCATAATGCCTGTGCTGAGTAGTGTTGCTTCAAACTAGACTCAAGCCCCATTTCTTTCTTCTGAAAATAATAAAATATAAGGAAGTCACGGTAAGTTCTTATCTAACAAGAAAATCTAAAATTATTTAAGAAAGAAATATCAGCCCTTCTGCCAGTATAATTTCATCAATTTTTTAAGAAAATATGAAGGTAAAAATTGAAGAATATTTTAATGTCATGTGAGAAACAAATGACAGCTGTAGGAAAGAAGAGAACAAGGACTCAGAAGAAAATGGGGGAAAAAAAGCCCAAACCTGCAGAGAAATTATTCTTTGTGGAACAGAAAAAAGATTTAGGGCAATAAGTAACATATGCATAACCTGTAGTGCCAGATATTAAAAAGCTTTGAAAAAAGAATAGCTCGATTGAAAAGCAGAATGTCTTTAATAGGAGACAGACAGTATCTAAAAGATGACCACCTTCAATGTATTTCTCCAAATCCAATACAGGTCATCAAGAAACTACAACTCAGGTACTTCCCTTTGCAATAGTCCTATAGTCCTATTTTCAGTCCTATTTCCCTGCTGTGGCAGGGAGCTATCAACATTTTGTTTATTGTTCTCGCTCCATTCCAACTAATTCAGACAATGTGTCACTTCTCATGTGAATATATACATTTCATGTGTCTTACCTGCCAGGTATGTTTATAATGCTTTCTAAAACATCTAAAGTATTAGATAATATGAAAATATTGTTCACTATCTCTCTCTCTTGTAGAAAGAAAGAGAAAAAAAAAAAAAAAACAGCGATAACAGTTTGGTTTCCACGCTGTCAGTTAATGAATGAACATCATAATTAGGCAAATGTAAAAATTACCAGCAAAACTCAATTTGTGAACTGGTTCATGCCAGTTTGAAGTGCAGTATCTTCACTGAGCTATACTTGAACTGTTGTCTGATAGCAGAAGGACGCATCTTCAGACTGATCTACTTTTGTGAATTAAGTAGATCATCATTTCCATCATACAATTTTAATACTATGGATACCACTGCTGATTCAAACTTATAAGACTGATAAACACTGTGATTATCATCTCCTTGTTCACATTTGGTACGCAGTTTGGTATGTCATTCTATCCTGACAGTACTGTTTCCTCCAGGGTGTTTTCTTTTATCAAAGTAGCTCAGTCTATAGACTTTTCTCAGAACTCCAAAAGGATTAAAAACTTTTAAAATTAACTCTGGCAAGACATAGAAGTGAATGGTAGAATGACAGGTTAAAAGCAGTACTCATGAAAAACAACCAAAACATTACTTAATATTCTGAGCATTAAACTGCAGAGAATTCAGTAGAGGCTCTCTCCTCATTTGATGCCTTCCAACTTTAAGAAGTTGATAACAAAAACAACCATAGTGAATGAGAACAAACTAATGAGCTGGGAAAATAGCTGCTGAGTTATTCTGCGTGAGGTTCAGGTGTCCCATGCTGTGCAAGAGACTCAGGATTTCTTGCCTGCTGCCCAGACCTGCTGCCTCGGGCCACCCTCATGTCCCATATCCTACCTCAGCCCTGCACAGATCTCTCAGCTACATTGCTATATCCTCAGCGTCATTAGATACCAAACTTTAGACAACTGAATGAAGTTTAAATGCATGCTGCAGAACAAAGTCCTGTAACTGTAAATGTAATTTTGCTTTTTCTTTTTTTGTTTTCTAGAAACGTATTGTGAACTCCACTTAAAAAGCAGAATATATTGTATTTAAACATACTGTCTATAATTTAATCTCCTGAACAACAAAGATAACTTTATTACAACACTGTTGTTGAACAATATTCTTAACTGTCAATATATTAATATATTATGCAGTGGGGAAAATCTCCTAAAATTCTCTTTCAATTAGGAATAATTTATCACTAAAGGAAGCTTTCTGCTTGATCCCATTCTTTGTGCGCTATTTCCTATTTCCTAAATTGGAAAGCAGCCTAACAATAGACAACACTGGCTGGAAAATATTCATCTTAGTTTAAATTTAATCTAGAATCTAGTAATACATGCACAAACTCTTTATAACAAAACAAACAAAAGGAGTAGATGTGGAACGAAGAAAAAGAGAAAAAGAGAAATAGAGAAATAGAGAAAAAGAGAACAATTATTAAATCTAATAAAATTTTCAAAGGACCAGATATTACCCAAATCAGGAGAGCAGCGTAAGGGAACCACCTGCCTCTTCAGTGAGGACTTATTTCTCAGTTGACTTGGTCACAACACACATGGGGGAGAGAGTAAGATGCTGAACTGATGAACATCCGTAAACCTCCACCAAAGTCAAAAGAATAAACAGATTTCAGAGCATAGAAGGATTAGCCGTTAAGAGATCAAATCTGAACAGATTCTTATCTCTGGGAAAAAAAAAAATACTCAGTACCTTTAAAATATGCTCTGCTAAGGTTCGTGCTCATAAGACAGATAAGAATGTAGCATCGCATTAAGCTATGGTTCAAAAGAACTTATTTCTTGAACCAAGCTGATTTGTCCCCTCGTACTGAAATGGTTACACTGAGATATAACAATTAATCAGAAAAATGTTTTGCTTTGAGTGTGATGCCTTCCAGTCATTTTTCTGCCTTCCGTAACTTTACAGCTGATTCAGAGTATCTGCAAATTTTCCAATAAAATACATGGAAACATATTTTAACTTCTTGTGAATGGTTAGACAGACTAAGCTACCAAATAAAGTGTTGCTTGTATTTATCAGAAATAACTTATACCACATAAAATAATCCTTCTTTTTTTTCACATAGAACATTGCAAGGAGTATGAGGATTAACAGCTGTATCATATATTCCCACTCAAGACAGAAGTCGAACAATCATAGCACATAAGGCATATGCACCTCTTCTCATTTAAAATGAGAAATATCTGTGATACGAAACATGAGCAACCATTTGTAGTACTTAAGATATCATTCTCCAAGCTGGTTATTTTTTACTGTAGCTTTCCCTTTACTAGTATTATTCACAAATTCTCAAGGAAGCATACTTAACTTTAAGCTGAATGACATAAATTGAGACCAGCCTCAGCAATTCTGTGGTACATGTATAGACAATCTGCACAGTAACAAGCACAGTAAAAGATGGATTTCTTTATGCAGTTTTTTTTTTTTTTTCCTTTTCCCACAAGATCATGAGCATCATGATTCACGTGAAGGTCTTGTTTACTCCTGACCCAAATGCAGAGATCATTTAGTTAAATGAACAGCTTGCTCCAAGAGAGATGTTTATCTTCCAACTGAATATAAACCCAAGTTAGAAGATTGCTGGTCAAGAGATGATGTAGCACTTCAGCTGTATCCACTGGAGGGAAAAGAGAGCAGACTATGCATGCCTTTAAGAGACTTCATCCTTTCAGTGTTAAAGAAATAAAAATTAAAAAAGATGCAGAGAAAAATCAGGGATTTTTACTCCTGAACACTTGCTGTTTTCCTGTTTTTCTTTTCCATTTCATGAAATTCTCATTCTTCCATTTTTAAACTAAACTACATGACTTCATTACAAAATCTCATAAAAACTTCATATGTTTCAGATGCATTCATACTTTGAGACTAATTAACTTATATACAAGTACTGGCAAAAAAAAAAAAAAAAGCCAAAATTAAAGTTGCAAGTTTATCTTCTGCTGGTTTGGAGAGCTGGAGAGTATAGGAGTGGCAAACTGAATACATTGATTAAATTTCATTAAAAGAAATAATACAAACATTAATGCTCTCTAGCAGTACAGATACTTCAACTATGGGGCTTACAGACAAAGGATCCATTTTAAATGTCAGCTATCTGTCAGAGCTTCCTGTGCCATGCCAGCATGCAAAAAACACAGAAAGCCAGGCTTTGGAAGAATGTCATTGAGCCATGATTGCAGATACCCACAGATCCTAAGCAATCTACTCCATACATGCACACCAAGCACCTAGACAAAGAGATTAATTCCATAGTCCAGGTTTCTGGTGAATGGATGGCATCTTCTTTTGAAGAGACCAAAGCTTTGTAGATAAAATACATAATGAAATGAGGTAAACCAACTATGAAGGAAGGTGGGGAGGGATTAAAAAAAACAGCAAGGAGTGTTAGCCACTCAAACTGCCACCTTACCTGCACAAGTAGCAGCAGACACTGGCTGCAGTGGCTGCTCTGGGGCTCTCTGTGGTTTGCCATCCAGTCAAAGATGAGCTCTACAAGGTCACTGGTTTAATGGCAGATAGCCATGGTTCTCAGTGTAGCTGTACTGCCCATTGATGGTACTGTCTCAGTATTTCTTTCAAAAAGGGTGATGCTTTTTTTTTTTCCAACTCAGTGTCTGTCTTACACTTTTTCCATAAAAACTACAACAGATACAAAGAGCACAATAGCACTCTTTGACAGAACAAATTCTCAGCTGCATAACACTATTTTTCAACATAGTCACCAACATTAGCTACACATTTTTGCCAAGAATGAACAAGAGTCTGCACCAGGGGAAGAAGGTTCAACCTCTGCTGCCATACCACCAACATCCGCCTCTTATGTTGTGGGCCAACACTGTAACACAGGAGTCATAGCTTTCAGAGTAGCCCTTGCAGTATTAGGTGATTTTTGAGAACAATAAATACAAAAAGAACTCCTTGCTCTTCCTTTTAGTGTGTTGTCATGTATGCTGCATAGTTTACGATACTATAAAAGGTTTCAAGTCAGGTGTTTAAAAATTCTGCAAAAAAAAAAAATCTAGTATCTGTCATTGAAGACTAAGAGAACACAAAAGTATGTTTTTTTTCTACCTCGTGGTGTTATTAGCATTTCTTTCCTGTTCCTCTAGCAGGAGTAATGCTGTGACCACTCACCAAATTCAACTTCAGCTCTTCAAGACAAAGCATTTGACGCAGTTCCTTTGAAGAACAATGTGAAAACATGCCCAGCAGTATGGGACTACTAGCTGTGCCATTTTTTGCCTGTGTTGATTACTTTCTTCTCAGAAGTAGTTTATGTGAATGACATAAAGCTACAGACAGACACTTGCTTATCTGTGGTATCCTTTGTAGTGATTTCATAGACTGTACAGTAGGGATTTCCATAGGTCATAGTAGATATTTTATACTATTCCGTTAAAATGTGGACAACACAACTCTATCAAATGAATTACATCACTCTCAGTATAGTGCTTCTTCTGGTCTCAGTAATTGGATATAAATCTGCTTGAGGCTGACAAAATATTCCACTCCACTTTACAAGCAACTATCCTGTTGTGCTGAGGAAAAAAAAATTGGGAGTGTTACCACATTTTCTTTCTAGACGTGCTGTCAGAGGATGACAAAACATGCTGGTGGGATATCGAGTATTCAGGTATTCATTTATGGGTGGGAGAACCTTATGAAAGCAATACATTTAAACTGCTAGTAGAAAACAAGCTCAGCTGATAATGTTTACTATTTTCTGTCAAATTAAGACCAGCCGGAAAGAATAGAATCCAGGTAATCAAAATTGTTTTAATAGGATAAGAAAATAAAAAGTAACAAGCAAACAAACCAAAACAAACAAAAAATGTAAAGCAAAACCAACCACCCTCCCAGAAACGTAGATAAACATTTGATGTTCTGTGTAAGTATCTCTAGGGGTGCGAAATATACTCTATAATTATTGTTTCAGTTACATAAAAGAAAGGTGAAAAAATCCCAGGATGTATGACAATGCAAGAAGATTGCATTCAAAATCTTTAACTAATACATAAGATCAAAATAAATTACTTTTAATTTACTTTCTAAATTCCTTAGAATGGAAAATGGGAAAAAGGATCCCAAAACATTAACTAAGCAAATATATGTTTTACAAATTTAAATCCAGCAGCAAGATGGTTTTGCACAGTTACTGGATTTCTGTTTAACAAAAGTTTTTCTTAAACTAGCAGCTAAGCTGGTTAAACACTGTGTGATGAATATCATTGATTCACAAAGAACTAATAATTTATCCACAGAACTAAACAGAAGAATGATTTACATTCCCTACATTTTATTTTAGAGTCCTTATCTACCTTTAAAGAGTTGATAAAATACATTTTAGAATCGATTTTTTCTTTTTTCAAATAAAGAGGAAAATTCAGTGTAAGATGAAAATAACTACGATCTCAATCAGCATCCCTCAAAATTCTCCTATGTCCAGTAAACAGACAAAAACTCTCCAAGTCTCAAATACAAGGATGATGATTTCCTACAATCCTCAGCTGATCAACATTTAATACTCCAAGAACAAGCTAGTTCACATACTGTTTACATGAATGTGTACATACAAATGGCCACTGATACAATGGCTTAGGTTAATTTCTTGCCTTTCATTTCAGTTTTTGCATTTTTTTTTCTTACTTGTCTTTTGGGAGAACGGTTTTTTGTTTGTTTATTTTATTTTAAGAGGTTGACATACAGTACCAAAAAGAGGACCAGAGGGTATATTGATTTTGAGGGCAAAGGAGTAACTTAATTTAATTCCAAGTACCATATGTGAAAATATGACGTTAATAATATATGCTTTCTAAAGGCTACAGATGTTACCCATACAATGAAACAATGAAAATGAATCCTAACAATATAGTGTGAAAAATGAGTACAGAACATGCTTGTAGAACCACAGATAAAGTAGCACCAAAAATTCTAAAGATAGTAAACAATGTGATGTTAGCATTAGAAAACAAAGGGAGTGCATTATAACTTCTGTAACAGCACAGAGGCCAGACAGTATCAAAAGAAGAGGATTTAAAAGGTTCAAAGAAATCAAGAGTCTAAAGAAGTTAATACAAGTCAGAAATGATCTTGTGCTAACAAATTAAAAAGACACAGCTTATTTAAAATGAGATTTGTTCAGCTATTAATTGTCAGCTACAATTTTCACGTTACTAGGACAATAAAGTTGTATTTCCTTCCTCAGCAACATTCCTACATTATTTTTATAATAAGCATCTGGAGCATTCTGAATTATTCTCAGATGAAATGAACTATATACATAACAAGTTGAAGAAGAAAGAAGTTGAAAAATATTTGACAGCTATGTATTAAGTACAGCAAAATAATAATCACTTTAGTGGAACTGTGCTTTTGCCAGTGCTTTCTCTTAAAAACAATAATGCTTTAAAGCAACACTGTAAAGCAGGACAAGGAGGCAGACTAAAACGGGTATGAATAAAATTACTAAATCAATATGAAGTACCAGGTAAGTCTAGTAAGAAAAAGGGCAGTCTTCTAAATGTGCAGAACCAGTGTACCAGCTCTCTATCTTAAAAACAAACAGACTTAATGTGAAGCATTCACAATGCAGAAATTTGTGCCTCCTAAAGGTCTTTATGTTACCCAATGCATTTTTCAGCATGGATACATTTTACTTGCTGAACTTTTCTCTTTGCTCTAGCCAGAATATCCATTTGAAGCTGATTTACTACTCCCTTTACTGATGTTGATTTTTTTTTTTTCCATGAAGTTTGCATCTCAAGGAATTTAGATTGATTGTTTCACACAATATACGGTGACAAAAAGATTTACAGTTTTTGGCTAGAGCTACTTGTATGGGAGCAGGTACTGTGTGGTATTACTTCCAAGACCACGTGCATTTTAAGATGAACTGAGTCCTTACAAGGACCTCTGGTGAGCTACCAGGCTTGAAGTATAACGTCTCAATTTGTTCTGGCATTGTTTCATTCCTGTAGTCTGTCTCATCATTTCAGATATTTAATAAAGAGCTGATACATATTTTAAACCAGGTAGTGCAGTATTTTAAGAAAAAAATATTCTCCTGGAGCAAAATAAGTATAAAGTACAGAGGACTATACCTTACAGCTTACAATCACAAACACAAAGACAAAAAACAAAACTATGGTTGATTTTTTTTTTCCTATTTCATAGAATCATAGAATCACCAAGGTTGGAAAAGACCTACAAGATCATCCAGTCCAACTGTCCACCAACAGTTCTCACTAAACCATGTCCCTCAACACAACGTCTAAATGTTCCCTCAACACCTCCAGGGATGGTGACTCAACCACCTCCCTGGACAGCCCATTCCCGTGTCTGACCACTCTTTCAGAAAAGTAGTGTTTCCTAACGTCCAGCCTGAATCTCCCTTGGAGCAACTTGAGGCCATTCCCTCTAGTCCTATCACTAGTTACACGAGAGAAGAGGCCTACTCCAACCACACCACAACCTCCCTTCAGGTAGTTACAGAGAGCTATAACGTCTCCCCTGAGCCTCCTCTTCTCCAGACTGAACAATCCCAGCTCCCTCAGCTGCTTCTCATAAGGCCCGTGCTCCAAACCCCTCACCAGCTTCAAGATGTCTTTCTTGGAGTGAGGGGCCCAAAACGGAACATAATACTCAAGGTGCAGCCTACCAGTGCTGAGTACACAGGGACAATTACTTCCCTGCTCCTGCTAGCAACGCCATTTCTGACACAAAGTATTCTGATATTACAAGATATTCTGATCTTTTTATATTCTGATATTTTCTCCTAAAAGTGAAGAAAAGAAATAGGGGTCAAATTATGACTTTTTATACTTTAAAAATCTACCAGTTCATTTTATGAAGAGGAAATATACAGAAATAAGTTTGATTACTACAGGATTAGCTCAGAATCTGGAAACCTCTAATTCAATGTAAAAAACTCTACCTTTCCTTTGACAGGACTGTCAAGGGAACAGATAAAGTATGCTTCTTTTTGGAGAGTTCAGATGGAATTCAAGCAACTCAATCAAATCCACATTCCCTCCCCACTCATTTATTAAACAATAAACAAACACAGAAATATCATTCTTTTTTTCTCATCTGCATACTCATTTGCTAAAGAAGTAACACGTTCTCTTCCCCATCATTCCTAGGCCAACACTTAATCTTTCACTTCAGACACATGTTGAGACTACTAATTCGTTAAGAGTTATGCATAATAACTTGATGGTGTCTATGCCAGGCAGATGTGCACAGAGTTATAACATCCATACTCTTAAAACTGTTGCATGCCCCAGCAGCTTCTGCTTACATATAATTAACTAAATATAGAATAAAATAAGTAAAGCTTTTAATTTTTCTCAAGTTTTCAAATGAAATCACTTGCAATTCTTTAGAAAGCCATTTAAGGCAAATGGACACATTTAAAATTGTTTAAAGATTTTCAAAGTAGGATTTGTTCCAAATATATTAATATCACCTTCCTATTTTCACATATACGACTAAAACATAATAATGTCAAAGATTCTCAAAACAACTCATTTAAAATTCTTTGATTAAAAAAATACTTGATGGAACTTCAAAAAGTTATTTCAAATAATCAGTTAGAAAAGTTAAAACTTTTTCTTTGGACTGATGTAGTTTCTGCATACTGAAATTATTTTACTCCCCAGTGAGATCATCACCGTATGCTGAATAGCTGCATTGCTTTCAGAGTACACTTTTCAAATGCTCGTAGCCTGCCTCTTTCCATAACTGAATTCTTTCGGGATTGAGTACTTCTTATGTATTTTGTTCTCTTGTGTGTCTGTTTATAAAGAAACACCTTTGTTTCACTTTTAATTTATTTTATATTCCCATATTCTTGCATGTTACGTATTAACATTAAGCTTTTTTCTCCTGTCAAATACCCACATGCTGTTTCAAGAAGCATGCCTTTTCATGTATAGCAGCTGTCTTAGCAACTGCCCGAAGGACGAATCAGAACCAGTGTGACTGTCATGCCTTTTTTAATATTTTAGCTTTCCTATAATTATTTCTGTGATGATTATATTACATTTTGAACATGGCTTTTAAAATAACCTTCTCCGTAACTTTAATTTGTTTTCTGTGAAGACAGTCATAATCAATAATTCATCAATTTGTGAATTCATAAATGTGCCTCTCATCATGCATTCTTTTCAAAGTTTTATTTTTTCTAACATGATGAAATGAATTCGTGTCATACAACTAGCTAGCATATATGAATGTTTTCCTGCTTCCAGTTTCAAAACATCACCTGCTTCGTGTAAGGGTCTCTTCAAATGAGCAGACTTTCAGGAAAGACCAGAAGACAGTACCAATGATAGGCAGAATATTAAACCTATTGCCTTAAAACTGCCACTTTGGTCAGCTGAGTTCTGAACAGAATCATGACAGATACTTCGTAGAAATAATCAAATTCCAAAAATGAAGCATTACGTTCCTTGGAATTCTTCCTAGTTCAGCACATCATGAAGAACAATCAAATCAAAATATCCTCAGCTGAGCAATCGCAAAAGTAAAGAAAGCAAAGTCCATAAAGAGTGCAATTGTTACACAGACTTAACATTTCTGGCCTTGAAGCAAAGAAAACTAACTCTGAAATGAATTGTTTCCAGGAGGCCTAGGCATGGTGCGTGTGAGGGAGCCAATGTCAGCAGCATGGCAGAAATGCCACAAGGACAGCGTGCAGTGAGCCGCATAGCAGCTCAGGCTCTCAGCTGCCTTCCAGCACTGCAGTAACTAAGAGGAGAGAAGCTTACAGGATTAAAAATTTGCCACGCCAGAGCTTCCAGGGTGTACTCAAGGCCACACACACTGTGGAAGAAGCCTTGTGCTGCAGGGGACAATGTAGAATATGATGCATGCCTTACAGAAAACGGAGCTGAAGCTGTGGTGCCAGGGGAGTGGCATTACTTCATATACCAAGTGACACTAAGAAAGCTAACAAATCTGTCCCAGGCTCAAAATTCCCTCTTGTAACAGAACAAATCTTCATCCCCATTAACTGAGCATCAAAGTACATGGCAACAATCATGCAAACCATCATGTTTTCTTTTGATACAAAGGAGGACTTCTTCTTTCATGTCCTGAATGGAAGAAACGCTGCTTTTACAGTGAAAGTAATAGGACTCCAGATATGAAGAACTGTATGTATCGATATAACCTTCTGTGAGACCTAGCTCTACGCTCTTATAAAATCTTTGATTTAAAATTTCATTTAAGCTTTCCTGTGTCATGAAATGTAACACTGATGGGGAATGTAAAGAAGAGAAAATTCAAATTACATCTAACTGAACGTTCATGATCATCTTAATTGACTTTGTTTTAATTCACATTATTGCAAACAGTTGTGGATATTGAGGTATGTACTTATTCTTTATTACTATTATAACTTTGTTTCTAAATTCTTTCACATATGGAAGTACCTTGGGCCTGTTCTTGTCTTATTCCTTCTATTTAGCTCCACGGCACCTTCCCTAACAAATGAAGTACAGAGTCTTGGTCTCAAACCTTCTGAGAAAGTTCAAGGAATAGCATAGCATAGTACAGAATAGCTCAGCTCAGCAGAGAAGGACTTGGGGGTCCTGGTGGACAACAAGTTGCCCATTAGCCAGCAGTGTGCCCTTGTAACCAAGAAGGACAATGGTATCCTGGGATGCATTAAAAAGGGCATGGCCAGCAGGTCAAGGGATGTGATCCTCCCCCTCTACTCTGCCCTGGTGAAGGCACATTTAGACTACCATGTCCAGTTCTGGGCTCACCGGTTCAAGAAAGACCTCCTAGAAGGAGTCCAGTGGAGGGCTACAAAGATGATAAAGGGCCTGGAGCACCTCCCATATGGGGAAAGGCTGAGAGACCTTGGATGGTTCAGCCTGAAGAAAAGAAGACTGAGAGGGTTTCTGATAAATGTTTATAAATATCTCAAGGGAAGTGGGAAGCAAAAGGATGAAGCTAGGCTCTTCTTGGTGGTGTGTATCAATAGGACAAGGAGCAATGGCCTAAAACTTGAACATAGGAAGTTCCGTACTAACATGCAGAAGAACTTCTTTACGGTAAGGGTAATGGAGCACTGGAACAAGTTGCCCCAAGAGGCTGTGGAGTCTCCTTCTATGGAGATATTCAAGACTCATCTGGACACCTATCTGTGCAATCTATTGTAGAGTACCTGCTTTAGCAAGGGCATTGGACTCAATGATCTTGAGGTCCCTTCCAGCCCCTGCGATTCTGTGATTCTGTAACGTACTGATTCTCTACTGCCAATGAAACGAGTAAACCCTAAAGACTTACAAAGACCTCTGGTATACCGAGCACCTTGTTTAACAGGAGCATTCTACTTTCAGAAGGATGCTGGTAACTTCTGAAGACTTAGTGACCTTACCCACTGATGAAGCAACACAGTAATGAAACAGGAGAGAAAGCAACCTGTCATGGTTATGATTTTTGGTTATTGGTATTCCACATCATAACATCATGTAGTGTACCTACCTGGTTCTCAGAAGAGAAGGACTACTACATTCCCCAGGGGACTCTGCTCCCCTGTTACCGTTTTCCGGTTATAGGGAAAGATAAAAACTCACATATCACGAGACCTTCTCTCTCTTTCTGCCCATCTATCGTCCTGGCAGCACCTCGCTCCCCAGCTGTCTTATCGTCAGTATTAGAGTAAGGCCTACTTTAATTTTGAACATTCTCTCTCATTGTATTGGATTTATTAGCTGAAATTGTAATTATATTGTATTATAGTGTGTTGTTTTGCATTTCGATATCTTATTTAGTAAATTAGTTTGTTTCTCCTCAGATTGTTGCCGCTATTTTTGCTCTCAAGCCCATCTCCTTACCCTTTTTTTCCCTTTTCTCTTTCCCAGGGCGTGGCTCCGTGGGTCCCCCGTCCCATTCATCACAGAACCGGGCCGTACGCCCATAAAGCGCTGACACAACCACAGCCATTCAAAATTGTAATTTAGCTCCGATATCCAGTAGTTTGAAGAATCTTGCATTAGAGTTGGGAGAGAAAACATTTCATAGTGGTTTTACAAATTTTTGTACTCATTAAACTGCAGAGCCTTTCTGAATTTTTGTAGCTCACTTGTGAGAACTCAAATTTCAGGAGAAAACAGAAAATGGATGACAACGTGAAGTTCAACTCATTTAATAATCCTGTATTATTTTTCTTTTCAAGGAAACTGGATGGATAGAAACAAGAAATCACAAGACACACTCTAACTGCTCTCGAGGTTCAGAATTCTTATGATCCACTTCTGAATGTATAGCAGGTAGCAGTATTTGTTATTATTTTTAGAGGGCCTATATAATGAGACATGCTTTGAAAAATCTTGTGCTCAGTACTAAGCAGGTGTGGCGAAACAAAGCCTCCCATTACTTTGCTCAACATTCTTTTCTACAGCAAATCTTGATACTATCAGTTTTCTTCTTTGCCTCAGCACTAGATGATTGCAATTTGTCTGCCTGTTTAATTCCAGTTCTTAATAGATTCTTTTAAAAACACCTAGTTAGCCAAAGGTGGTCTCTATCACAAAAAAATTCCAGAACTTAGCTAAGAATTTGGATGGTACCAAAGTACACATTTATTCAGAAAAACAAAGCTTACCTAAGCCTTACCTTCTTTTTTTCAATCCTAAAGGCTGGTACTTTGTAAACTCTTAACACAGAAATCAGTGGATGAATATATAGATCATTAACGTAGAACAAAATTATCTAATTGTTCTATAAAGAATTAGATGTTTAAAATTGATACATGCTTCTGAAATTGAATCCCTATATTTACAGGTAATTTACTTGCCTAAAATACAGGCAGCTGCTACCCTTCAAAATACCCATACAGACCTGTGATGGGCCTCTATTTCCTATGATAGAGGACACAGGAAGCTCTGACTTCCAGAGAAGTAGCTAAAGACATTTAATGCTTTTTAATTTCATTTAATTTAAATGCTTTTTAAAGCATTTAAGACAGCTGCAGACATACACTGAGGCAACTAAATATCACCTCAAGAAATATAACTGTAAGGTATATTAAGCATTACAATGTAAGCATATATTAAGTATAGTTTCAAATTTGTACTGTCTCCTCCAAAGGGTATTTGTAAATGATGCTTAGAAACTTCATACCCATAAAAAATGCTCTATTCCCCTTATTCTTTTTTCCTTTGACCACATTATGCAATTTCATGAAGTTAGGTGTCTAAACATTTTATTTTCACTCTTCTATCAGAAATACTAACAACATCTCGTCTAATAACGAGAATGGAATTGTTGTCAGCTATATCATACAGTAACAGTAGATATGGAAATTGCATGTAATAGTATTATGAATACTGAAATCTAACTATTTTATGAAGTTATCTATGAGATAACTATATATGATGAGACACCAACATTTTTTATGTAAATACGTTCTGCTGTTAAAGCTCATGGAATGATGGCCATATGCTTGTAATTCTTTAAATCAGTGCGATCTTCTCTAGAAGACACCGTCTCTTCTCTGAAAGCAAGCAATAAGCACAGATGTGAAAGACAATATCATTTTTCTGGGCTATAAGATAAACTATTACCTGTTCTGTTGAACTGAGAGCAGAAGGATCAAAAAAAGCTTCAAGAACACAAATCCTTGTGAAGAAAGGCAAGACATTTTTACAAAGATATGTTTGTGACTCTTGAGAAAAGAAACAAAAACTGACCTAGTAGAGCACTAATGCCTGTTAAGACTCTATGAGATGTATCAAATCTATATATTATAGGTATCTAACTACCCTTGTCCTGGATTTCAATCTTTGCAGAGTCTTTATGGAGAAGAAGGTAGATACCTAAGGTGTTAGTGTCTTTATAGATTGCCTTGAGTTTTCTTGTTTTTTAGGGGTTGCTTTCTCAGAAATGTTTATTCTTCCTTATACATGATAACATTTTCCAATAATTTTGCAGTTAATACAGTCCTTCAGAGAGAAGTCTCAAACCAAAATCAGATCTGCGGAAAATTTTTCATTTAGTACATGAGGAACTATAGTCCAGGCACGGCTAGACAGAGCTAAGCAAACTATGTGATTTTATTGTGAGAGATGGCTGGTAAGTACAGATCTGAAACCAGGAAGACTGCAGATGGGGAGACAAAGGTTATGAGTTAAAGGCAACTGAGTTACTACTGCTTCAGAAATTACCATCAGTTACCTGAAGCTCTGTAACTGACAGCGTACGAGCTTCTACCTTGTCTCATATATTTCAATATTATACTCAAAAATTAAAGCACAATCACTACCAGTGGACATTTATTAATTCGCAAAATTGTGGAAATTTTCATTTGCCTAGTCCTGCTGCAGCACTTCTCCCAAGAACACTGAGAGATAATACCACTCTTAAATATAAGTAAGATTTTTATGTAAATAACATTTATCAGTTGGACTTAATCATACCTTTTTGCTGAGATTACTTCTGTCTAAAAACAATGTATTATGATATCAAACTATATAAATTATTTCTTTAAGAGTAACCAAACATACTTTTTTATGTTTATTTTCATGTGATAATAGCTTTTTCATTTCATGGCTCAATATGCTTAATGCAGGTTTAAAAAAAAAAAAACATTTTTAATATAAAGTACCATCACAGATGGATGATACCACAGGTGGAGAATATCATTTTCATTACTGAATAACAAGTAAACAAGCAACTCACAATTCTTCACAACACAAAACTAGAATCCATTACATGATATCACTAAAGAACAGAGGTGGGAGTTTTGTTCTTTTTCTACACAATGCATAGCCAAGTTGTGCAAGTCATTGCCATACACCGCTATGGATGAAATAAAAATAGGTAAAAGCTGTGACAGAAAAGCTTAAATTCATGGCAGAAAAAAAATTCTCCATGACCATGGACCAGAAAAACATACCTTTTAGCTCGGGAAAACCCTAAAACTCAGTATTCCAAGAATCTCCGAATATACAGAGATGAGAATCTTACAGTGCTTTCCATTTGCTCT
This sequence comes from Numida meleagris, assembly GCF_002078875.1. Lineage (NCBI taxonomy): Eukaryota > Metazoa > Chordata > Aves > Galliformes > Numididae > Numida > Numida meleagris. The sequence continues at coordinate 91,654,305 of NC_034409.1, forward strand.
TTTCCTAAGTATCTTTCATATCTAGCTGAACACTTTTCCCTTTGGAAAGTTTTAACAGAGCTATAGTATATTTAGGATCCTGTACACTTATGAAAATAAAACAAAATAAAATTAAAAAAAGAAGAGCTTAGCAGACTTTTTTTCTAATATAAAATATAATAAATATTATAGATACATACATAGTATTCAAGATCAAATAATCTAAATCCAATTGAGAAAAAAATGCACAGTGAAATGAAATACAATAGGGACAAGTAATAATCACCAGGAAAACTAGAAGTGTTTATGCTTTAAATAAATGAAATGTTTTAAGAGAATTACAACTGTTGGTTACAACAAATATAAATCATGACCCTTTGTTAGTCATGAGAAAATGCAATTGCTTTTCCTTACCTCAACCTATATTCCCCTCACAGTAATGGAAAGAAATGTCTTCTGCTACATATATTAAGTCACAACCAAAGAAATACTGACAAGCAATAAAATATGATAAAAATTGGAACAAAAAACTAGAAGAAAAATTTTCCTGTTTCTAAGATGATCATGATAAACTATTTTCTTATCACTTAGAAACTAAACAACAGTTTCATTAATGTTTTTCTAAGACACTTTTTGATAGCTTTGTTCTTTTGATCTCTGTTCCTATTTTTTTCACTGTCTCCCATTTTACTTCCATGAAGAATACTCAGACATAGAGATCTCTGAACTGCCTAACTTTTTTTAAAAAAATCACTTCTGCTATGCAACATTATTTCTAATACATACCAAGGTTTTCTACCATGACAGTGACCAATGTCAAAGAAACCTAAAGAGCTATTAAAACTTTAAGCTCTGACAACTGAAAATAAGATATACTGAAAAAAAACTTCTGAGTGGTTTAAGTTCATTTTTGTGCCATGGAGTAACTTCTGGAACTCATTCCAAGGTGACATTACAATAAGCAGATGGAAATTTCTGTTAATGCATTGTAAGTTTTCTGTTTAATCTTGCCCATTTATAGAAGTAACACAACACAGTGCTGTCTTTGCACATAAACACTGAATTGGTTAAAAATAAATAACTTTATACGTCCTCCAAAATTGTTTCTGCATTCCTCACTTCTACGTTAAGCAGTCCCATGTTTAGTCAGGGACTTTAAAAAACTAGTTAAATAAATACACTTCTCCTGAACTGAAATATGAAAATTTCCAATTGGATGCAAGGAAAACGTTATTCCTCATGAAGACAGTCAGCGCAGCAGGTTTCACGGAGAGGTTGTACAATCCCCCACGTTTTACCTGGGAGATTTTTCAGACCCAGCTGGGGAAAACCTGAGACCTCTTGTCTTTCTGAGGTCCCCTCCATGCTGAATTCTCCTATGACCCTCTACTTAGTTCATTCCTTGTATAAAAAACACAAAAATGATTTTTTTAAAGTAAAGAAGGCAAACAGAGAATTATCAGCTGAGCCTCACTAACTTACATTAATCATTGCTACTACAAAGTTTTCTTTAAATTGTAACAGGAAAAATTAAAAAGTAAGCATTTTATCCTTAAGGAAATTTTTCAGAAACAAAAATCAGCATCTACATGTGATTGGTTACCAACATCTGCCATTCAAACAGAAGGCAGGAATAAAACCCACATAACAGCTGTATGTTTGAATCAGAATAACAACATTGTTGGGCAGTAGTTTTCTATCATTTTTTTAACCAAAGATATTTAATGGAAAAAGGAGCTGAGTTTGGGCATTAAGTTGAAACAGAATAAAAAAAAGATGAAAATTCACACTGATGAACCCTTTCTAATCGGCATTCTCTTCATCCTGTGTATAAAGGAGAATGTTTAAAATATTTAACAGGAAAGTAAAGTTCAGCCCTGTTCTAAGAGTATCCATGGGAGAATAACCCTAAAAATGTAACCATCTATCCCCTGAAGAGAGTGCATCCAACCATAAACATCAATAAATTGATAATTCTTCCATTCTTGAAAATATACTAAGTATATCTGCATTAACATGTTATCTTCAACTCTTAGTCATGTATTCACATTAATATCACTGAATTATCTATTCTGTTTTTACTTTCTCATCAATTTGATTAAAAAGTGTTTCATAAGCTCCCACAAACTCATGAGTAAAAAAAAAAACATGGTTAAACTGATTAAAAAATAATTTTCTTAGACTCCAGTTCAACATATGATTTGTATAAACTACTCTTTGCCTGATAGCATTATTTTGCTTTCTATAGGAAATTATTTATATAAATACTAGCTTATTGGGATGGACGAGTTTCCCTTTCTGTTCCACAGAGACTAACAGTGACTTGGCCAAACAAAGAAGTTTCTCTAGTGGCAGACTTCCATAGAGGCTTCCTTAATAAAGCAAAGGAAGAGCAAATCGCAGTTTAGGAAATCTCATACAGCAGAAAATGTGCTAAAAACACCATAAATATTTATCCTAAAGACAATAAGGTCTCAAGCCTGGTCTAAGATCTAGTTCAAAAAGTTGAAAATGACAAGTACACTCACAAAACAGACAGAAATCAGTGAGGAAAAAAAAGATGATACACACTCTACAATTTACTGCCATTTACTGTCAAAGTCTTCACCAGATGAAGATGTGAGATCCTATTCAAACAAAGCCAAAACGCTTAAATCTTGCTGCAATATGATGACAGCAAGCTGGGTGGTGCTATCCAGAAGGAAACAAACATGCTTGAAAATGGAGCACATGATAATTTAATGAGGTTCAAGAAGGCCAGGTGCGCTGCACCTGGGTTGGGGCAATCTCAGATATGAGTATAGAATGGGAGTAAGTCATTGAGAGTAGCCCTGAGAAGGACTTGGGAGTCCTGATGGACAAAAAGCTGACATAAGCCAGCAGTGTGCACTTGCAGCTTGGAAAGCCAACTGTATCCTCAGCTGCGTCAAAAGAGGGGTGGCCAGCAAGGGAAGGGAGGTGATTGTACCCTTCTACTCTGCCCTGGTGAGGCCCCATCGGGAGTACGGCGTCCAAGCTTGGGGCCTCCAGGACAACAAAGACATGGAGCTGTTGGAGTGAGTCCAGAGGAGAGCCATGAAGATGATCAGAGGACTGGAGCAGCTCTTCTATGAGGAAAGGTTGAGGGAGTTAGGCTTGTTTAGCTTGCAGAAGAGAAGGCACTGGGGACACCTCTTTGCAGCTTTCCAATACTTCTATCATGACAGTGATAGGACAATGGGGAATGGCTTTAAACTAAAAGAGGGTAGATTTATGTTAGATATTAGGAAGAAATTCTTCACTCAGAGGGTGATGAGGCACTGGCACAGGCTGCCTAGAGAAGCTGTGGAGGCCCCATCCCTGGAGGCGTTAGAGGCCAGGTTGGATGGGGCCCTGGGCAGCCTGAGGTGGTGGAAGGCAGCCCTGCCCATGGCAGGGGGCTGGAGCTTAATGATCTTTAAGGTACCCTCCAACTTAAGCCACTCTATGAATCTGTGAATAGTACTGCTGTAAATACTAGGTTCACATCAGCAAGTGCCCACATGTAGGGATACTCAACAGAAAATTACTTTCGCTTCCTGAGACTTCTGTCTAGAATGTAATTCAGTGTGAAGAACTTAATTGTAGAGGGACATCTATTCATATGCAGTTTATTAGACAGTATAATGTAACACTCATGAGAATGAGATAAAACAAAACCTAGAAGACAGCTTTGCAAAAAAAAATATTTGAAAAAAATCTTAGGAATGAAAAGAATCAAAATGAAGACTGAATTGGAGCTTTCTACAGCAAAGCTATCTGAGCTAATTGATTATAAATAATTCATAGAAAAAGTTCCAATTAGTAATATTTGGTTGCTTCGTATCTAAAATAAATACAATTTTATATTTGTGACAGTAAGAAGAATAAGCTTTCTTTTGACATTCTGTTCCTCTTGCACCAGAGGTAGATTAAAGCAAAGGTTCCCATCTGCAAATACTTCAAGACATTCTTTGCAACTCAGTCCATCATCTCAGATGCGCGTAGTGTTCTCTCCTAACAGACACAATAATCTGATGATTACCTTCCAGGTAATATTAAAAGTTTTGAATATAAAGTTTGTCTTCCTTCTAATTGCATTTGTATTGATAGGTTGCATAGTACTACTGTGAGTGCACTAGATGTTCTGAATAAATCAGTGGAGAATCTTGCATCTAACTAACTACAAAAGACTGAAGGAAGTGGCTTTCTTGGACAAAATGACATTCTGCAAATATAGTATTGCTTGTCATAAGATTTAGTTTTACAAATAATCTGAATCTTGAAAGAATGTGTACATTCAAAGGTGTTCGACACCAAAAGAAGGAAAGTAGTGAATATTTTTCCACTCAAAGATTAAGAATTATATTGCCTAAATAAAGACCATACTATTCTTTACAGATGTCAAGCAGAGAAAAGCTTACATTTCTTCTGCGGTTTGTATTTGATGTAAGCAAATTACTTAAGTAATGGAAAAAAAACCCAGCTTTATGTTATCATAAGAAAATCACCCTAAAATAGGCTGTTAACATGTTAACATTTTAAACTGATGCGTTCTTGCATTCATAAGAACAAGTGGCCATAAAAAAACAACTGTACTAACGTATCATGTAAACAAGTATATTTGTGCGTACATTTTATCCATTACCTCTCTTGTAACACTGTCTTAACTTGTTTTTGAAGTTTGCCCTTCAACCAAATTCAGATTAAAAAAATATCAGAGAATATTTAATAGAACAAATCCAACCAGAAGGGCATACAAAATTACAGAAAGATACAAATCCTAAACTTTTCAATTTTAAGAAACAAATTCAAGTCTTTCTTTTGTCCACCACTGTAGGAGATACTGTAATAAACTGCAAAGAAATATTACCATTTATCTTTATTGTTACTTAGCTGCCACTTCAATATACGAGAAATTCTTTCACAGTCATTCATCTGTTCTATTCCCTTTTTCCTTGATTACTAAAGTAGCCAGAGCTAACTGGAGATCAAAATTTTACAGATAACTGTGCATTAATTGTAAGGCTAAATGATACATCTACGACCAGTTTCAAATTATTGGGAAAAAGAATATTTTATTGAATTATTATAATCACCAAACTATAAATGGTTGTAAATCACCAAAACTGTTTTTTAAAAAAATCAATTAAACAATGAGATTACTATTGTCAGAATAAGATAATTTGTATAAAGCAGATCCCATACCTGGGCAATTTGTCTCATACCTGGGCACTGACAAAACTTGTTCACATAGCCAGTACCCACATCAGTGTTTAAATTCTGAAGTCACAGGCCTATTCCCTCTGCTTAAGATTCAGTTCAGAAAGGTTTTGTGGCACTAGCTCTTAGCTTTTGATAATAAGTTCGGTTTGGAACATTTCCTGTGGTTTCAGATATATCGTTTTTCCTCTTTTGATGTTACTACCGTGGTAGGATCCAATAAAATCTCCCTTTCTCCCAGTCTAACAACCATAGGCAAGTTAGCAGTTGGACTTCTTTTGTACAGTAGTCCTGAGTGACTATTTCCTTTGGATTTCACTCTGAAGTGTTTTTTAAACAGGTCTACTTTAATATATATGCATATGTACTATTCTTTTTATTCCCAGTGACATTTTTTTCATTACAATTTTTCCTTTTTGAGAGATGCAGACAGACATCATGCTTTATGTGGAAATGGAGTCTCAGAAGTAAAATACAAGGTTCAAAAAATTCCAGATTTTTCTCTAAGTAGAACTAACTGCATGATGTGCCTTTGGCAATGCAGTTTTTATGATCAGTTTTCCAGATCTGGTCATGTAAGTAGCTAAATATTGAGCAAGGTGAATATCTAATCTTTTCTTTATGGAACTGAAATAGATGCAAGATACACAAATGTGTAGATGCGAAAGAAGCCCAGAATATGAAGCTGCATAAAGCATATAATTCTATAAGATATTTTGAGTGTTGTCCTAGGTATAGTCCATTGCAACAAATAGTTGAAATTCTTTTTTTTTTTTGAAATGTAGCTGTGAGATGTGGAGTTCAAGTTTCTAAACTCAATATTTCCTAAACAAAACTTAAAATTAAGTATAATTACAGTAAAAAAAAAAAGCAGCTATAGAATACTAACATATTCTTGTTGAACACATTCTAAAAATGTTAATCACAGAGCAAAATAAATAAAATGATGGTAGCTATTTTTTCCAAGTATATTCATTCATAGCCAGTCCAGTTCTACAGTAATATGGTTTTAATTAACCTCAATCAACAAGATTCATTTACCTGCGCACTTGTCTATGTGAAATGAATACAAATATTACAATAGCACCTATGCATTTAAATCACAAAGCTCATCAACTTCTGTTGGCAAGGTGAAAGATAAAAGCCACAGAAGGTCCTTCCCAGCCTCTGTCACTAATGATAAACAGCATTAACTGCTTCTGCAGACACTAATGCTGCTATCTTGGGAACACAGGCAGCCACCATGAGAACTTTACAGCTTCACTAATCATACTCTTGTTTGTCACAGAACACCAAATAAAATCTCAACAAGAAAAGGCAATAAATATTAACAGCAATGAACAAAGGAAGGTCACATTAATATGTAGATCTTTAAATACAGGATGCTTTCTTCATTAACTAAATAACTTGTTCATTATTATAGCGTGTCAAGGGGGCGTAAGGGAGAAAGTACATTAAAAAAAAAATCCCTGACTGAGAGGTTTAATATATTATCTACGCAACATTTACTATTTACAGAATACAGATTTTTGGCTCATTCTACTTTTAGTTCAAGGTTGCAAGATGTTTATATCATCTATTTTACAACCTATTTATGTTGTGAAGCTTTTATTTCACAAAAAACTGATGGGTGGAGTTTGTGTTGAGTCTGAATTTTACTGTTTTTTTTTTCATTTCCCAAAGTTTTGTTTTGTTTTGTTTTGTTTCTAATTGGAAAGATTAGTAAGGGCATATATTTGATCACATAGCCACAACGAGCCACTTTTTCCCTCAAGAATCATAAGAAACTTTCTCTATCATACATTGTCCATTCTTCTTTCTGAAAAACAGTATCAGGGAGATGTGTCTCAGTGTGCACAGTGACATATGTTTAGCTCTTGCAACTCATCTACATCAACAGCACTTTTACAATGCAAAAGCTTGTTGAGTGATTAAGGGGAACAAAAGGAAGCGAGAATGCCTGAGCTCCACTCTCCCTTGTACAATGCTATACATAGCCCAAACATATTGTTTACACACAACTAGCCCACAGTCTTTATACCTGCATTTTTTCCCTTCCCTGAACCGCTTGCTTGTAACTTGGAAAGTTGTTGCAGCCTTCCTTTCTCTCAAAAGCAATCAACTGGCATTCTGTATTCCAAATAGCGGGCCACAACTTACTGCAATGTCACGCATTTTCTTGAGAAATCAGTAAAACAGTGTTAAGATTAATGTGACCAGACACTGCCATTGCTACCATAGAAAAACTGCGCAGGTTGGTTCCAAAGCGTACTAGTGAGGTCATGTGTGTGATCTTTCGGAAGGGCAGGAATCCGAGGGCCTCACATTACGCTGTCCCTTGTGCAGGGGTCATCCCCCCTCTTCTGCTGCACTACCAGCCTGGGTCCAAACACTCAAACACAATAACCAAAGGATCACCACATTTATATGATCTTTCTTGTACACAACCTCTGAAGATAAAATGAAATTATCAGGAGGTAGTGACCTGTGAAGGGCAAAACAGCCTTTCTGTCACGGCTCAACAATACTCTTAGAAATATAAGCCAAGACTCAAGTGCATGGGAGAAATTTGAACATTAACAGCACACAAGATGTGGTAAAAATGAGAAATGGTGTTTTAATAATTACTTTAATATCATACTAAAAAGTCAGAATTCTTAAGATGCAAATATATTTAGAGATATATTTAAATTGGTCTTCGGTTGGATGACTCTTTAATATGTATTACTTCACTCAGAATAAATTAAATCAATTCTATTTTTACATATTATACTGTAAACAAGTGATCTTTTCATATTTAAAGTCTTAATATATTTTAAAAGAATACTTACACTTTTGAATTATTTGTTAATAATTTGTTTCTGGCAAACAGGGAGTACAAGTCAACTTTGATAGTGCTAAGAATTGGTCACATCTAAAATTAATCACTGAAAATAAAGCATGCCCAGTCCCACAAACATTACAGATTGCTACTGAGAGGCAAAATTTCAGGCATATGCACCAGAAAACATATACAATATTGTATGTGTGAATCAGAAATTAAAATTGCAACAGAAAGTCTACAGAAGCGTAAGAGAAGAAATAGCTGGAATTTATTGTTCTGAGAACAGGCTCATGTACAAAATATGTTGCAAACAAATGTATCAATTTTACATTTACTTCACCTGTCCTTACTCTAATTTCTTTCAGATCACAAGTCCTACTAAGAGCTTTAAAAACAACAAAAAAATTTATTTTCTAGAAACTGTTTTAATTAACTTTTTTAAGAAGTACCCACGGAATAATATAGTACATACAGTATAATGCAGTGGGATGCAGGAATTAATAACATTCATTCAATAGGCTGATTTCAATCTATCCTCAAGATTTTCATACTTATGTAAAAATTATGAGAGCATTTTAATTAAGTCAACACCAAAAAGTGACCATGACCTTTTATAAAATATATTTATATATATATATATTCTGCAGTAGCCAAAAGACACTGGTATTATCTACAAAAGTCGGTAACATAATTTCACATAAGAACATAGAAACAACTAGCTCAAGTTATAAAGCCAGCTATCATCAGTAAATAGAAGATGATTGAGGGAAGGGAGAACAAGATCAGGACAAGCAAGTATTAAGATTTCTCAGAATTTTCCAGTATCCTGCAGAAAATAATCATTCAAGGATTCCCTGCGCTAGAGTTGGTATTTTTTCCATCTAATTGCCCTAAATGATTTTCTTCATGTCTAATCCAGCTGTTGCTTTTTTTCAGTACATGTAAACTTTTTGTAACCTACAACAAGCAGCAACAAGGAGTCCCATAGCCCAGTAGTCAGCCAATTTAAAGATTCTTCTGGAGAAATGAACCTCTCAGTTCCCTTTCTATAACCAATACACAAAGAGCCCCCTCTGGAAAATAAAAGAAGATTCTTGAGGAGGAGCCTAAATCAGAAACTCCAGATTATTCTATGGTCATTCTCCATTTCTCTTTACAGCTCGTGGAACATAAGGAACTTATACTTCCTAGAACGCATGCATGCTTTCTAACATGTCCTTCCTAGACTATATGTATACTTCATAAACATGGCACACGCAGTTGTTTCTCATTTTTTACGAAGTGGCAGACATTAATATAGAAAGGTTCAGAAAAAGATTTTTCAGCCAGCCAGCTGTTCACATTCACCCAATTCTTTTGTGGGATCATTTAAAGTCAAACTGGAATAGAACAGCAGGGTCACCAAAGGATATTTCAGACAAAACACTGCTATTTGACTTTCAAGGAGACTTTTAGAATTAATCCATCAGAAAATAAACAAACATAAAGAGACCTTATCATAGGGGTACAGCAGATACAGCAGAAGAAAAACAAACCAAACACAAAATGGGAGACACGTAGATACAAGGAAGTGCACAGCAAACCAGACTGAAGTCACTATCTCCAGAACTTGTTTCAATTTACCCTCATTCATCAGAGGTAAAATGTCTTTCCTGTGCTAAGAAAAAATCACACAAAGAAACAGCCATACCAAATCACGTGCTTCTGTAATAACTGATTGACCTACCCTATTGCTCTGTTAGGTCATTGCTTCACTGAAAGTACTTACATTCACAGTCTAATTCTGAATGAAGGAAGAGTAGGTCTCACTCTTGTAGGAAAAATGACTAGAGAAAAAGATTTTGCATGTGAAAATTTAATAAATAATCAAATATTTGCTTGTTTTGAGCAAATTCAGATTCACTTGGCTGTGTATTATAGGTTTAGAAAGCACCTGTCTCTCAAGGAAAGAAGATATTAAAAGCCACAATAATGGATGAGATTGAAGGGGGCCACTGATTGAGAGTTAAATGTGGTCATGTTTCTATCTGAGATAAGAGGCTAATCATTAACAATGGCTAATGTATGCTGGACTCTGCTAGCTCTTAGTGAAGGGAGACTGGTTCCCCACGGATTTAAGTCAGATAAATTAAGCACTTTCTGCAAATATTTCTCTAGAATAATCTGTTTCACTCCCTTGAGGAATCATAGAAGTTCAAAAATTCAAAAGTCAACAAAATAAGTTAGGAAGAACAAAGTCAAAGAACTTCAGCTTTTCATGAGGATAAAACTTCTTAGAAATATAATTTTCTTGTCATTCTTTTATTAAAAATAAAAGTAACATTGTTGGACATTAATCCTGATATAAAGAAATCTTTGAAAAAGTAGTATATACCCAATTCAATACATGAGTTTACACATCTGCCTTCAAGTTCAACCTCTGTTTTTTTTTTGACCTGAATTTATGAGTTTGGACATCACAGGAATGCTCACAGTAAAAAATCTTAGACGTGAAGTGTCAGTTATTCCAGTGAAATCAAGGAAAAAAAAAATCTGTTAAATGTCATAAGTAATACTATGGCTCCATATGAATGATTTGTCTGAGTTTTTGGAGAGTGATGGATCCTACTTTATTACTCTTGCAGATCCACTGGGCATTATGATAGATATGGGGCCTTATTTCACCACCTTTCCAAGGGACCATATCCTTCTCAGTCATCTCAAGATGCAAGAAATCATTTAGATCCATTTCAAAGCAGCATTCAGGACACAGTGTGGAAATGACCAGCATGACAAACAACAGTGGATTTTAAAAATTAAAAAAAACTCTTTTTATCAGCCTTGCAGTTCACAACATCCTTCAACAGTCAAGAAAACTATATATGCTGTTGCACTTATGACTGGAAAGACTATCTTAAAAAAATTAACATCAAGACAATTATCCAACCTGACATTATCTTTCAGGAGCACATTTTGGGTAATTTCCTTCCAATTCACTCCCAAGAAGATCATATGTACTCCTTCCTCAAAACTTACATACCTCTTCTAATTGTTTTAACATTCACAACTGAAAATAATTTTAGAAAAAAAGATTATTCCTGAAAACCTGATGAGACCTACCATTTGGGTAAGAAACTGAAGTAATCGCCTAAATAAATAAGCCAGAAACAAGGTCAAAGCAGGAGCTACAATAAACTTTGAAAGTGTGTTATGGTCCTTTGTTTCTATTGCCAGTGGCCTGGTTCAGTGACTTCCCCATCCAGGTAGCACGACAATGTCAAAAGCCATCAGAAGGATTCAAACCAAACATAATATGGCTAGGTGACTGAAGAAACTATCACAGCAGGAGGGAACAACAAATAGAGACACAGGGGCAATGTTTCTGTCATCAACAGTTCCACTTCCACTATGTTGGAAGCAGTGAAAATTTACTGTGGGAACAAAGGAAGAATCTTTGAAATTTGCAGTCAACAGACAGAAGCAATGACAGAGGAAGAAGTACATTAGAAATTTAATCTTGCAAAGATTCACTTAAGTGTTTAATTTACATACTTTATATATATATTTATTAAATTATAGTTCCATTGGGGTAAACTAGCTTACTCTTGTGCTTTACATTAATCATCTGTGTAAACACATGCGGGTTAAATTCTGTTAGAATGGCTCGTAATTTATGTGTGTTATCAATTAAGTCTGTTCCAGAGGAACCTATCGTCCTCAGAGAAGTGATATAGTAACCTAGGAATTCACAAGATAAGAACTGTGTACACATACACAGCAACAGAATAGAACTGACTGTACCATTAGGTAATAGTGCTGTCACTCCCTTGTTGGAAATAACTGAAATGGAACAATTTCTTTTCCAGAAAACAAAACAAAAAAACATTCTGAATACGTTTTTAGTTACATTTTAATTTGCTTCAAAACTACATTTAGAAGAGATATGATAACGTAATTCACTCACACACAGAGCAGTATGAATACTGAAACAATAACATATAGGGAGATTAAACTGAGCTGCTTCTTTTTTTCAGCTTTTAGTAGCATTATATCTGTGATATTCAAGTCCAACAGTGTCATATGCTGAAACTGACTAACATTAGAAGGATAATAGAATATATGCTTCTGTCTTTAAAAAGATGTGACTAATGCCATAATTACGTGTATAATTCATATCAGATAAAATATACATACCAAGATATCTGCAGAAAAAATTAGTGCATTTTGATTTTATTAATTTAAAATACATATCTCTAGCTGCACTTCATTTTTTTCTTGATTTATCTTTAAAACAGCAAACAAACACAGAACCATTACCTCTCAGTGAAAGGATCACTTGGAGGTCCCCAGATATTTTTCCCCTCCAGTACTATCTTAAGTGATAAATTACCACAAATTGCAAGTCTAACAAAACAACACTTTAAACTGTATTGTCAAATTTATTATAAAATTCTTGGTTCATTGCATTTTGGCATTTTTTACAACTGGTTCTGACAGTGATTAACATGGTTTGGGCTTCTGCTGTTTCACCCAAGAGAAATAAAACACCAAAATCTCTGCAGGTGTGTAATGGGCCAGGGATTCACAATCTGTTCTGCAAAGTCAGACATCAAAGACTTCAAAAACAAAAATCCTAAAGCTGGCATTGCCTCTGTAATCATTTAAAGCTTTTCGCATATTTCAAGGAATTCTAGTTTCAATGTTTTAATCAGCGCTGTTATTCAACTTTTTTTCCTCTGAGAATTTAACCAATTGTGTGACAAATTCACCATTAGCTTTGAGTGTCACGAACCAAACAGCATAACAACGAGTAGTTTTGAGACTAACATAAATTACTAAGTTTTTACTTCAACTTGAAAGGAGGTTTCACTCATTTGAAGCACACTGTGTAACCTATCAGAAGCATACAGGTGGTTAGAAACATACAGTAATTACAAAACAGCAATCAGACAGTTGCACCTGCAGTAGAGGAGCCTCAGGACAACATCCCTAATTGCTTCTGTGATTACTTGTCTAAAACTAACGTGAAACTTACCGAAGATGTGTTAAAGTTCAAACTATAATTTCTTTACAATTGAAAAAAGTATTAAAGATAGCCCACAAAGTAATACATATTCCAAAACTGGTAACAGAAGAATCGTCTTATATAATATAAAAATTTAATTATTTAACTACCTATTTTATGATTAAATCTCTCTTATCAACAAGCACAGAAGGGATTCACTTGATCTGTTTCTTTTTTTTTTTTTTTTAAGTGCATTTCCTTGTATCAATATGCTTGCTTTTACAAGCACTCTAAGAAATTTTTCCTCCCTTCTGAAGCGGTAATTTCTTTCTCATCTGGAGTTAGTTTGAAATTTCAGTCTTTTTTTTTCCTTCAAAAGCATAGTCTCTAACCATGAAACTAAAGATTTCAGTCTCAAAAGAAGTCTGTGGACAGCAAATAAAATACTTTCCCTCCCATTACCTCTTAATTAGAAATTAGAATCCTAGGTGGACAAAGTACCTCAAAAGGGAGCTATTCAAATCTGAATATGAGAAATGAACCAATAGAAATCATTTGAATATTCAAGCGTTACAGATTCAAATATCAGAGAACGCAAATCACAACAAAAATGATGGTAATTTCCCCCCTGCTAAATAACAAAAATGTATTATTAGCATCATTATCAGCTAAGCATGTGTTTAGTAAAATATTAATTTCCTACTCTATTACATAGAAAAATATGACAGATGTAGGAGTTCATAAGGTATAAACATCAGCCATTTGCAGAAGATGGGTTTTTTCATCGTAAGGCATTCAACCAGAGATGATAACATTAGGTTTCCTTCCACTACTCATATTCCACAATTAGAAAAGGAAAGATGACCTTTGCAGGTTGGCTGTGTGTGTAATGTTGTTTTTTTTGTGTTTTTTTTTTAAGAACTGCACTCTCCTGCTTCTAGGTTTCTAATGGCATCAGCTTCTCTCTGACTTGTCCTAAGTATTGCATGGGATATTAAACGTGCACATTAATTCAAAAGTTGTATTACTGTGTCTCCTTGGTGTGAAATTTCAGTGATATTATTTCCATGATTATTAATTCCTTGTCATACACCCAGAAGTATTTTGACTGCCTATAAATTAATAAATTATGCAGCTAGCAGTTAGTTTAAGTCACTCTTTCTAATTTCTGTTAATTAATAATGTGCTTGTCATGTTAAACCAAAGGACTTGTACAGAAACTCTCAAATCCTTACGGCAAAAAATCACATTGAACTATCAGCTATAAGATTTTAACAACACTAATCAATATTGCTAGCCTGAAGATACTTTTGGCCTTACCTGGCATCAGTTTTCTCAAATAATGATTTTGTTTTATCTCAAAGACTTCCTTTGCAATTATTTATTTTTACTGAAAATTAAAAGGAAAAAAAAAAATGAATTCACTTCAAGAGACGCTTGTTTGATATTAAACTATATTTGCACAATGTTGGGTAGAGCAGAATTGATTCTGCAAGTCCAAGGATGTAAAACCTCTTGGTTGATAATGAGCTATGTCCTTGAAAGTTTCATTTTGATAGGTATCTATGGGATTTTCTATTAATGAAAGTCCACTGATTATTAAAAAAAAAAGTAATTAAGTAATGAAATTATTTTGTAGTATATGGAAATTTTAATCACTAGTCTGAATGTCCATTTAATTCTACGGATTCAATTGTATCAAGATTTGGGGGGACTATTTTTGCCTTTCCCATAAGGATTAAAATTCTCTTGCTGTGCAAGCTGATTCAAGACTTCTAAGACATGTTTTCAAGTGAAACAAACAAACAAACAAACAAACAATTAAAAAAACAGTTTGAAAATAGAATGATTCAAGTACTGAGTTTGATTTAATGAGGACAGTAACAAAGGACTTCATCTTCCTTTGAAGTAATTGCACTCTCTGGATAATTCTACAAAATGTTTTTTCCTGAATAAAACTAAGAGACATCACTTTAAAAATAACCCTTGTAAAACTTGAATGTCTTCCTGATACACAGACAGACAGAAAACAGCATTTCAGGTAAGTTCTCTTACACAGTCCTACGGATGTAAATAGATATATTATTGTCCATCCCTGCATTAAAGAGTCATCTCTTCTTGCAGTTCCTATAGCATTGACCTTAGTACCCCTATATGAAAATGCTTCCACAACATCTGGAAACCTGCCTTTCTAGACTTTCCACGACTACTGATGTGGTAAGCACAGGAAAAAAAAAATACATGGTATTTTGTTTCCTCTGATGGTTTTGAATGTTTAAAATATCTTAAATGAAAGACAGATACTTGTAACTGACACAAATAATTAGTTAACTCTGATTACATGAAGATAGAGAATTTTCTTAGAAAAAACAGCAGAATGTACGAGTTGAAGTCATTCCATATGGGAGCTAGAGCAAACCTCTGCTTGCCTAGTAGGCTTTGTATCTAACACGTCTTGTATCTAACACCTTCTTCACAAGACTCTCTAAAAGCAGCCCAGAGACTTCATGAGTAGAGGCTAGAAACCCAGGGGTTAGCTGAAGTGTAAGCATTCCAGACAAAAAACAGCAGTGGTGGCTCTTGGACAGCCACACTGGGATTCTGTCAACACAGTACATTTAATGAGAGTATCTCGTGAACTCAGAATATCTATTCTCTACATCTCACTGGGAGGTGCTGACCTGGGGCTGCTGTAGCCCTTCCGAAACAATCTGTAATCCAACTCAGCAAGCATTCAGCATTTTCTCAAGGATATTTTTATAGTAAGTCAACAGCAGACACTCTAACACAGGTTGACCTGTAGGGTATGAAAAAAAGAATAAATAAACAAAAAAGAAAGCACAGTAGAAAAGACTGATGAAAAAATTCATAAAAGATGTGTTTAGTTTGTCCTTAAAAAATTCTCTGTCATTTTTCAATAAGTAGATTTGAGAGGAAGAGTGGAGCTTGAACATGCTATTTCTAAACCATCAGAAGCTGGAATAAAACTGCAAAGCTACTTTTGCATTGAACAAACAAGCATCAATGCTTTAGTTTTAGCATAAGCCTCAACTGTTCCTTATTCATCTTTGGGAGACTGGAAGGCACCCATAAAGAAAAGATCATTATTTTGAATTTCTTCTCAGTACTTCCACAAAGATCTTGTGACAGAAAATGTTGCAATGGAACCTGTCCAGGATTTAAATTTCTTCATAGAATCACAGAATAGTTTGAGTTGGAAGGGACATTTGAAGGCCATCTAGTTTAACTCCCCTGCAATGAACAGGGTCACCTACAGCTACATCAGGTGCTCAGAGCCCTGTCCAGAACCCCCTACCTTGTTTGTATTTTCCTAACACCTTTTGTATTTTCTACCTTAGCAAAATCATTAACAGTATGTATTGGTCACAAAGAGAATAAGAATTCATACAAGGCATGGTGGTGTTATGAAGAAAAAATTTCAGCTGATGATTCTGTCAAATTCTG
The DNA here is from genome assembly GCF_002078875.1 of Numida meleagris. Taxonomy (NCBI): domain Eukaryota; kingdom Metazoa; phylum Chordata; class Aves; order Galliformes; family Numididae; genus Numida; species Numida meleagris. Next base: position 91,670,777 of record NC_034409.1, read on the forward strand.
ACTACTGGTGTTCAGAGATGTCTTAGAGAACCGAGGACATGTAAAGATGGTAGAAAAATATTAAAAGGACTTAAAAGTATTTCTATACTCCAGGCCAGATATCTGTCATTTCTACCTGTTAGCTCAGGTCTACAGTTGTTTCTCAAGCTACTTTAACATATTTACATACTCATTTATTTTTATATTTATAAAACAATATAAAAATAAATGTTATTATAATATATAATATATACATTGGTAATATATATATTACTACCTAAGAAGTAATAACATACCAAAGTTGGGAAGCTGATTAGATAACATTCAGAATGCAGCAAAAGAATCCTCTTCATCTGAGATCTTATTTTCCTCTCAAATCAACTAGGTTCCTAATGTTTATCTAACATTCTATTTTTCCTCATTTCTTTAACTAATTTTCATGTTGTAAATGTCTATTTTAGCTATTTGTGTAAGATCACCTGATCTATCACAGACATGAAAGTCCAGAAGCTGGATTCCTCTAGGGAAGAACAACTGAATACTTCTGCCATGAACAAATTCCAATTCTTTGTGAAGAATATAATTCTCCCCACTACTAACATTTTTCAGAAGAGATGCAAAAACATACACTTCTAATAAATTCAACCACTGCCACAGGCTGCATCAAATTCATACTGTTAGAAGTTATACCAGCACAACTAATCTTAGGCCCACCTAACAAAGGATAAAAGAGCTCATGATTTTATTTGTGTCCCAAACTGACTAAAGCTTGAAATTTGCCAGTTAAACCTAATCTTATGTTGTATGGTCTTTTTTATTTTCTGATAGCAAAAATGTAGTGGCTTTAAGTATTTGCTAACAGGGATAAAAACAGCGTGCATGTCTGTTACAAAAATCTTAAATGCAGATAATTTATAGCTGACTCCTATTAAAAAGGTAAAATATTTCTCACTCGTGCATTTACAAGTGTTACATGTATTTTTTGAAAGCTCTCTGGAGGAGAAATATTTTTTAAAAACACTATAAAATAGCTTGAAACATACTTGCATACAAGACAAAAGCACTAAAAAATGCAAAATCTTAAGAATGTAAGTTCTTATTCAAAAATTAAGTTGCAGTTCTAAAGTAAATATAAGTAAATGTAATGAAAGAATTTACTGCTTAATTTCAAGTCTTCTCACAGTGGATTTAATTATCGACTTCAGTAGTGGCAGAACTACTTGCTATTTCATAAAAATCTCTCAGCCACCCTAGCTTCAAAAACATCTTCTGCCCTCTTCATCTCCCAAAGGCCTACCCATCTGCAGGAGGAAAACCCAGGAGGCAGGAACTGCTGCCATGCAAGAACACCTTGACTAGCTTCCTGCACCACAGAACACACAAAGGCATTTCAGCATTTTATACTTGGCTCAAAAATATCCCACTCGGTGATCACCATTGAACTGAATTAAAAATTCAAATATATAACTGCTAGTCTCCTGAAAAGATCCACAGTATAATATTAATATGCCAAGAGTATATTTAATACTTAGAACGTATTAATTATAATTTTATAATTTAACATTTTATGCACTGCACACAGCAAAAAGAACACGCCATGGCACTTATGAGCCATTGTGTTTGAAATTATGCATTTTTCTGCATTCAGTATTCTTAAAGTGACTTCTAACTAGTTATAATTGGCATCTTTTAGACATGACTATATATAAAGTTGAATCATTTCATGCTAGCTAATATAAAAAAATAGCCCTTCTGATTCTATGTATATATCATATTTTAGAAAGTAAAATAACTTCCCTGCTCTTCACTCAAAAAACTTAATTCAAATCTAAGACCAATACTCTTCTTTTTCTGCAAGAAATTAACTCATTTTTCAATAATATTCTCAATACAAATTTTCTATTTCTTTCAAAGAAGGATTTCAGAAATATTATTGAAATAATTCTCAAACTGCATTGATTCCACATTTAAAAGGATGTGATTAATCTAAGAAATTCCAATGTCCTCAATTCCTTTATTTTTAAGTACAAAAATCTGTTTCTTGGCTCAGGTTTTTGAAAAGTTGTATACCTTTCAACCTAATTTCAACATATTCTTCTCTTAACTATATAATGGTTATTGCATAAAAATACCATCCTACCACAATGATATGAATGTCGTATGTTTCATTTTTCAGTTGAATCATTGACAATACATCATGTCCTGATCATCCTTTCCTGAAATTTTAGCCCTTTTCTTGGATATACTACTGATGTCACAGTCTAATTGCTCTGATATCACAGTTCACAGCAGTGACAGATTTAAGGGATGAATTGTATCTTTGTCACAATCTTTCCCCTAGACTGCAACAGTTTTGCGTATGGCTTAGCTGCATATATATTGCTAAATTCTGAAAGGGATGCGGTGAAGAACTAGAGGAGACTATGAAATAGAAGAGCATGAACACTTGAAGAACTATGTAAGCAGGAATTCAGTCACAATTATCTCTCATCATCTCTGATGTTACATCTCACAAGAAAAGAAAATGATTTGGAAGAGGTTGACATCATAACCCTGAATGAACAGTACCTAAAACACATATTGCAGGATATGGTAACAGTAACCAAAAAATCTTTTTTTTTTCTTTAAAATTATGTAATAGTTTCTGATTTAGTAATTCCACTTGTACGACATTTTTCATGTAGAAAAGCTCATGTACAGATTCGCAAAAAATCAATTTATCAACCAGACTTCTGAATTACTATGTATATGTATACAGTCATGCCTGTATACATACATACAAGCCTGTATACATACATACAAGCCAATCTTCTGTTGGTGCTGAGTCATCCTAACTTCCCTTAAATCAAAGGAAGGCCTAGTAATTTCCCACCTGCTTATAATGCATAGAACATTTGGTTACTATCATAAGATAGAACAATTTCTTATTATCAAAAGTTAGTGGTGTCTGAGTAATATCTCAAGCTTAATTTACTATAATGAAGGATGGACAGATAAATCTAGCAATCTCCTTCATTCTCTCAAGCAAGAGCCAAACAGAAATATGGTACTAAAGTAGTAAAACAGGCAATTTACTAGGTACATTGTTGATCATAAGAAAGTAATTAAACTTATGTATTTAACAAGTGAATGCCTGTTGGTTAAGATGGAGAGATACCTTGAAATGATGGAGCAACACTGTCAACCAAATCACAGCTACCCAATAAAGCTTTTAACTGAATAAAAACAGTCCAAATTATATAGGAACTATAGTCAGCACTACTTTTAACAAAAATAAACTCTCCACTGTGGAGATCTGGTAGTACCAAATGTAGCTTACAAAGATATGAATCTAGTTTGTGTCTAACTTTAAGCATGAGTAAATAAATCCCTGAAAAGAAACGAAGTCAATTCTGTTCATTCCAGTGTGCGTAAGTACCTTGTAATATAAGGACAGCGATCCCGTTGGGTGTGTGCATATGTAGGTATCCACAAAAGGGTGGTGAGCAAATGGCTGTGTGGTGCTGAACTGTCTGCTGCATTAAATCACAACACCCGCAAAACCAGAACAGTTAATACTGGAATTCTTAACCTTTATGAGAATCTTCAATAGTATGTTTAATATTATGACATATAATCATCTTTCCTTCTGCATTTATGAGCTAAAGAAAAAATAACAAGAAAGCTGTTATGAGTCCACACATAAGTTGTTATTTACCGTGTTTTTGTTATATTTTACATATGCTAGGATGGTGAAGGAATAATGTTTCATTTCTTGTCTTATGCTTGTGTTTGTCTTTCTCTTTTATAAAAGCTACCACCAAAGAACCAAATCAAATAAATGTGTTGTTTCCAGCAAAGAAAGTCTCTCACTCCTGCCTTCAATTCTATTATGGCTGCATTAGTTGTTTGATCTATTCCTTTTTAGCTCTGTGCATTACATACATACCTAAACTTTAAGAAAACTCCTCATTTTCATGAGCTCTCACACATACAGACCTGGGGAGCAAAGCCTGTGATAGCTGCTCAGGAGTGCAAGTAAAGCATGCCATGCCTAAAGCTATTACAGAGAAACGACTGTCTGGGGTTGCATCATCAGCATTACTGCTGTAGCATGAAGGAGAAAAACAAAACAAATATTAATGGAAGAGATGGAAGGACAGCAGTGAACAAATAAAGACTTGTTAAATCATTGTTGCAGATTTTCCATTGCCTCCCTGTTAAAGAGAGTTATGCAAATGGACGAAAGCATTGACATGCAGGTGTTTCATCTCATATGTACTATCAAATTACCTATGAGATTTTAGGGGTTTGTCATACATGAGTGAGCCAGGTAATTAAACTATTTGTTGCAATTAAATACCATGAATACAGTAGAAACTATTGCTTCTTTCAACTTCACAACAGGAATTTAAAACTATATAAGAGGTGAAGAATTTGATCATTTTGACCTGCCAACTGGAAAAAAAAAGTCTGTTTTTGATTTTAAAAAGCTCAAGCATAAGTCTCAACCAGGTACAGTAAAATATATCTGACATGCGGAAGGTAAAACTCTCTTACTCTTGTACATTATATGTAAATGAGCTTTTAACAATATAATTCCTGAATTTATAGCTTTAATACATACATTAGATGTGGAAGTTACATGGCCATACTGACTTTCTCTTTTCCTTTGTTTCAGATTCAACTAATAACTTTGCCACAAAAATCCACCACAGAAAATGAACACATCCTGGGGAAAAAAGTGTTCAAAGTGGTTTCAGTGAACTCTTAAGATTCCCCCCTTCTTTTTTCATTAAGTTTGACATTTTTGACACTATACTATATTACAGACTATTAGCCTAAAGCAATGATTGGGTAGATTAAATTTTCTCTGAAATGCATGGTGAAAATTGGGTGGGAAAAAAAAAGAAATTACAAGTCTCTATTAGCAGGTTCTTTTCAAAGGGTAGCTCCATCTTTGTTGCACAAAGATGTATAGTAATTTAGACCCTGCAGCTTACATTGGTGTAAATCGAACATTTTTTTCCAATGAGTCTTCATAATTAAGACCTCTAGAAAAGAAAAGAGCAGGGCATTTAAGCAAATGCCCACAAAACATAGATTTTTCTATTACTGGTTCTCCCTATGACTTTTGATAATGCGTTCATGTCTTAGTCTTTTTTCTTACCTGTCCTGACTCTGAAGCACTCCGGCTGCTGGCAAATTAACATAAAGGAAAACTGGCAACTGTGCTGGCAGACGTGCATGTACAAATCTCAAGGTAACATCTATCTTCAGAAAGGAAAAATGACAGAAAGAAAATACAGTGGTGCCACAGAGCAGGCTGTACAAGGTCTTCCTCTCTAACCCCCACCTCAATTAGAACCAAGTTTACAAAGAATTCTTACTATTTTTAGCTACACTACACTCAGTTGATATCAGTCATAGGACTAAAGAGCTAAAATGAGGTATTCAGCATCTTTTATCCTTTTACACTAACATTTCTTTTTTTTTTCCCCTCCCCCCATATTCCGTATTGCATAAGATTTCCACATATGGTTATGCCGAGTGCTTCCCTGGGAAGCTTTGAAATCTCTGCACAGTTATTCCATGATTTCATGTGACTGCAGATGGCTGTATTGTTTATGTTATTGGTTAACCACACATGTTTTAGGCAGTGCAGTTATCACCACCAATACAAAAGAATCTGTAATCAGTTGCTTTAATAAACTGCACTATTCACTAATCTAGCTCTAAGTTTTCTCATTGGGTGCAGACAAACTCCTCAAGAGTGGTTGTGAGAGCCCATCCAAACACAACTAGATTAATCGGGCAGTGTTCTATTCGCGAATCTGTAATTATGATAGTTTACATATTGAACATGACTGGAATTACAGTGTCGAATTGGGCATCACTCAGAATCTAAGCTCAGCCACCCCTACCCCCCTGGGAGCTGGAACGTAAGAGGGTATATTTTCTGCAAACTTCTCTGCCCTTTTCACACTACACATACTTATTCCTTTAGATTTGCAACATTAAATAATCAACAAATGAACACTCTTCTTTACTTATAATTGAAAGTGAAATAGCGTATGAATTTCAAGCAATCAGAAAATTACAGCTATCATATTTCATCAGTTCTAGTCAAAGACCAAACTTGAAACCAATCTTATCTTTAGTGAGGACAAGCATTGCTTTCAAAATCATTTTTAACACATTATATGAGTACATCCAAAAATGAACAAACTTTGGGCAGTGAAATTTCCTACACACTGCAGAACAACAATCTCCGCTATTTCTAGAGGTGGCTGAAGAAACTCCATTTCACTCTTCACTTTGAATTGCAAAGGAGAAACAGCTGTGCCAGTCTTGGGCCAATACAGGGATCAGCACAGCCATAGTGAAGACTCCAGCATCTTGGGTAGGAGACAGCAGGTGGAAGTTACAAAGAGCAAGGTAGCACATCTCATGTTTGCAAGCACAGTCATTTTGACTTAATCTTCAATTTATGGTACTCTCTATGGGATACAGTCAATAAAAACAAATACATAGGTCACTCTGAAAGTAATGCCTCCAGTTTATTTCCATGGAAACTGCAACAGATAACAAAGAACACAATAATTCTATTGGATAGAGAAAACTGTCAGCTACAAAACACTCTCTTGCAACATAGGTACCACTATTAGCTACATATTTGCACCAGCGAAGAACAAGAGCCTGCATGCCATGCTCATAAAAACCTTCATGGCCATCCAGAATATGGCTTGATTTTCACAAAGTCGTCACCACTACTAAAATGCACGACCCACCCACCCCTGTCTCACATCCACAGTCTGGTATCCATAAATATTCAGCAAGTGTCACTTAATGTCACTGGGTGCCCTATTTTCCTCATGGAGGAATTCAATTCCACCCCTTTGCTTCTTCTGCACTCTCATGCCTCTCTGCTGCCATCTGTCACACTGCAACAAAATGTAATGGAATTTTCTTGGGAAGTTTCAATCTCTACTGCCATACCACCAACATCTGCCTCTGATGTCATGGGCCAGTATAATTAAATAGGAAGCATCATTTTTGGCACAGCCCTTGTATATTTAATGACATAAGAAAGATATAAATTCATGAAAACAACAGAACTTCCACTAAATTAATAGATATCACATGGAAATAAGAGGTGTTTTAGTGGCCATTTGGAGCCGGTGAAAGTTTTCAACTAAAAATATTTTTCAATTAAAAAATATAACACACTGTGGTATGCATACGCATATCCAAGCATGATATAGCTGAATCACATTTTCACAATGATATCTAAAAATAAAATCTTTTTTTTTTAAGATTGCTTCAACCAAAATCCCAAAAAAGCATACCACTGAGTTGCTGTTCTCTGCAAATTTTAATTTGAGCACATAATCCATGGTCTTTTTTCTGGTTAGTACCTGATGGGTTAAGAAAACTCTGCCTTGGTGCAGTGACATGACACTGTGCAGACTCTCTATAGGATACAGAAATAAACCTCTGAGGAATAAATGAATATCTAAACCAAAATACTTAAATACCTAACAACTAAAAATTATAAAATAAAATTTGAAAGAAACTGGAGAGTAAGGATTTTTAACAAAAGTTGCACTGCACATGGCACTGTAATTAGTCATTTAGCAAGAACACTTCCCTTCTTTAATCAATGGTAGCACCTGTTATTTGCTTTTGATTAAAAAAGTCTACTCTCTTGACACGATTTTTAATTCTAACCTTCAACTGAGTTAGTTACAAAGTCTTCATAAAATTGGCACTACCACTTTAAATAATGTCAAAATGGAATGGGAAAGATTGCAAATTCAGTAGGTTACTATACTATTTTTTAACATGAAGTAATTTTTTTTATATTTTAATCAAATAATTGTACATGCAGTTAATCAAAGGCAAACATTCCACTTCACAAAGTGCTTTCCTTGCAAAAGAGAATTCTCCTTCAACACAAGGAACAGCATTACACCAGATTAGATCACTAGTCCAACAAATCACCCCAACAGCAGCTAAAGCTGTTGTAGTCTGTTCTGTTTCCAATCCATAAATATGACCCTTCTATTTCCACCATCACCTCAAGACCTTTCTTCATTATAAATTCATCACCTTCTCCTTTCCTTCCTGTATTTGCACTCTTCACTTACATCTGTAACTGCTCTGCTGACTCATTCTTTGCTTTCTGCTATCACTTGGCTGAAGCACTTACATTGCCTGTATCTTTCCTTGGGATCAGATTATAGCATGTAGAGAGCAATGCTCCTCCTTTCCTTACAACAACAGATTGAGTCCTGAACTATTCTCACTCGGATTCTCTTCACTGGTCTCATACTCGCTATTTATTTCTCTTTTCATATATTTCCACTGTTGTCAATACGCAAATGTCTCCCTCTGGATATGTGCCATCTGGAACAGCCTTTTTGCATTGCTTTGCCTCATCAGCTCCAGCTTCTATTAAAACCTCCTTAAAATTGGAATTTTAAAATATAAATATATTTAATATGAACATTACACTGTAATTAAAGCAATAAACTCTCTTTGCTTCCTTGACCAAAAACTATGCACTATTAATTCCAAAACCATTGCCAGCTTTAAAGTGTTATGCCTAATGTTTCAGAGTTAGTAAAATCCACCAACAATAAAAGCTAAAAGCAGAACACAACTTGTAAATATTAAGTCCTAAGCCACCTGTGTGCACATTCATATATGTATATATAGATATCAGACGAAGAGAAAAGCTTTATCTTGTCTCATAGAAGAAAAGGAAAACAGACAAACAAACAACTAAAACAGCTTCATTCATTTTAAATGTTTCACTTGTCTTTAACCTGTGAGCAATGACACACAGCCTGCTTTTCCAGCAGGCAACCTCTTGGTTCTAAGTAAGGAAATGGAACAATGCTTTATCTCCCAAGGGGTGACAGAAAATGGCATTTAGAGCAGGAAAGTCAGTGGCTACTTTAAGAATATCTTGATGAAGATTTACAGAATGAAGTCTGGTCAAAACAACACTGAAAAAACTTGGAGCAATAAAAGGAGTTATATAAAAAGGACAGGATATTAAATATTTCACATGTTAAAAGTGAACTGTAGCCTCTAAGACAGCTAGTTTAATAACTTTTAGTTTCAAATTTAAATGAATTTATGTTGTGCAGAGGGAACTACATAGATAACATCACAGTATTGCTGCTGATATGCATACTTCTCAATCTGAATACTTTGTACTGAATTGCAGTCCAAATTTCATCAGTTGTTCCTAAAAACTAAAAATCCATTCCTATTCAGCCACGAGCAATGCACTCTGCACTTATACATATCTAAATAAGTACATTCAAAGCAGAGTGTGGGTAGTTGTTTGCTTTGTTAGAGCAGAAACAAAGATGCGGGTTGTTTTTATTTTTCCCACAAAGGTTTCTGTCCTTGGTAACATCTGATAGATATTGTATCTTTACACAGTGTTCTGTCATTTCAGCTGCTACAGATTTCAAATGAGGAGGTTCGGAGAGTAATGACTATCAGAAAAGACATTAATAATTTTGCTTGTGTTATACGTTAACCAAAATTGCATTTTAATACACACAGTATTTTCTTTATAAATTAATGACATGGAAGATGCCTAACGAGATTTGTCTGACTAAGGTTTTAATTAAAAGAAAACAATATTGATGATGTCCTCAAGTTATACTGAAATTCATTTTACAATATAGCACACTGGCAATACATAAATAAACAATCATTAAAAAGCCTAATATACAAACACATTCGGAAGTCGTAAATATCTGCAGTTGGTAGAAAACTGTTATCACTATGTCACCTAGGGGAGATTATCTTTTCAAACACTCAGCAGAACAGGACGAGAACTAGAGTGGCTCAGCACCACAGGACAGTGTCAGTTCACTTCATCCTTGATAACCAACACAAAAGATCACTCTGTAACAAGGGTCCTCTTTCAGCTTCTCCATATTTGTGAGCAGGCGAGACTCCCAAATCACACAAAAAGGCCTTGCAAAGTTGTGAAGAAAACTTAAATCTCACAAATCAGGATTCTCACTTGTGGGCATGTAGAACTTCTTTTATTCTATTTGTGGTACATTTTACTTTGAAGTCAATCAAATTATATTAGTTTATGTATGCATTAACAGAAAAGAAATTTGTGAAAAATTACTAGAGGAAATCAGATGTCAAAGTTGCACGAGTATGGCATGCTGCAGGATCCCCTGCTTCTTTAACTTCTGCAGCCAAACTTCCCACAGCAAACAGCAGAGTTTAGATGGAAAAGATGTGTATGTTCATGGATTGGCCTGAACACAAAGCACATCCCACCCTCACTGAAAATCAGATATATTGTTACTGTACTGCATTGCTAGGAAGAAAAGTGTGCCTACAAAGAAAGATCATTCTGCAAGCTCTCCTTTTTAAATTCAGACATTTAAATCAAAGGCAATATGGCAAGATGGCCTAAAGAATTTCTGTCTTGTCTTTTCTCAAATTTCAGATGTTTTCTATCCCAAACAAATTATACAGTATTATGAAGTTCATACAGTTGTTACATTTATGAAAGATTTCTATGATGAAAATTACATCTACTAAATACAATAAATACAATTTCGTGTTTATACTTGTTCACATGTTCCTAATAAGGTATTTACAACAAAATCTACATCTAATAATAAGCACTATAGTTCAGCCTCCCATCCGAACAGCTCAAGCACTAACAAGGTTCAACCTCTACAGCCATACCACCAACATCCACCCTGACGTTGTGAGTAATATGATAAAATAGGAAGCATTACTTTCAGAACAGCCCTCATATTTGACTTAATTGACAATATGCACTTCTCAAATAGCTAAGCCTTCATCAACTCTGTTGACGATCCCTTTGATAACATCTTACAGTAAATCCAGATGTTATACATTAGTGGGATTTGAAGACAAAGAGCACTGTACCACAAAATAAAAATCCTAGCTGTCCAAGGAACTCAAAAGCAAGTTACGGTATATCTTTATTCGGATGCTATGGATTTTGTTATCAATTACCTCTTTCTTCACCTTTAATTCACAGTTTCTATTAAATTAGATAACTCTCCCTTGGTATGTTTATAGCAAATATACAGCAACAAAAACGAGAGCAGATTATAAAAGGAGGTGATAGAGGCAATGAATGCTTGTAACGAGGTCTATATGAAAAACACTCAGTCTTCTATCCAATATATAAACTGAAAAAAATGCTCAACTCACCTCAATCTGACCTGAACAGAGCCAGTAATTGGCCAAACAGAAGGGTATATGAACTGTAAAGAACCCCACAATTAAAAGTTTCAGTATTAAGTGAATGCAAGGATTTTCAAAAGGGTCTCATTTAGGGAATTCTTCTTTCACTGCCTTTGGAACACCCCTCTAATCCTACTGCCTTTTCAGGATTAAGCACTCTCAAGTGCCTCTCTCCTCATCAGGGGGGAACTCAAGAAACAAACTGCTGATTCACCAGAGGAAACGCTATTTAGAAATACAAATTTAGAAATAAAGAGATAAGCCCTGGCTGTTGATACAACTTCATAAAGTACCGAGCTTAGAGACCTTCGATCTATTCAGAGATCTTTGCATGTTAAAACACAAATATTTCTGAACCTTAGACATTAGCAGAATTTCTTTACAGTATGCCAGTCACAGTGGGTAAAAGTACATTTATTTAAGATGTCTATAGAATGTGAGATATTTAGTCATGTACATGTACGTTTTTGTCTGAACTGCTTTTCTATAACAACAATGTATTAAAATCTAGCTTCTTGGTTTCTATATTGTGGTACTGTCTTTACTACAAGATTTTCTGTCTATTTATGACAAGTCTGTGGAAAAAAATAATCTGACCAATGCCTTATGATCAAAAAAAAAAAAAACCCTGACTCTGTTCTCTCATCTCTGTATTACATTTGAAGTTTACCACAAGAAAAGGGCAGCTTTCTTGACCTTAATTGTTATACATTTTTAGCAATTAAATCTTTCTGATATTTTCATTACCAACTGCCTAATATTATCCCACCTAGTTAGCTTTGCAATGCAGTATCATATACAGCCTTTGTGCCCTGGGGAAAGATTTTTCATTTCATATTGTTTGTTCAGATTTTAATGAGATTTTTAAAAGAGGAATCCCTTGGATTGTAGCAGAATCCCAATACAGATCGGTTACTGGTAGAAAGCATTCTGAGAACTAATTTTAAAGAGAAATTTATTTTTACAGAAGTAGACTGCATGATAAAATACAGAAAAAGAGAAAAGAGAAAAAAATCTGAACAAATGCACAAAAAACCTACTAAGATAGCAGTCATATTTTTAAAATAAAATTGCTTTCTCCTTCCTTCTTTTCAAAAACATGGATAATGACAACTAGACGCTTCAAGATTGACAGGAAAGAGATGGACAAATAGTTTGAAAGTCTGCTAATGAGAATCACACTGGAATAAATGGTAAACAAATTTAATAATTAAAAAAAAAAAAAATTTCATGGTTTTTTTGCCATCTTTCTAAGTAGGTTATTTCCCTAGTAAGAATCATGTGACTACATCTGGAAAGAGCAAATATTTAAATATTTTATACAGGATCAAATCTGTATTATATTGCCAAAGTAAAGCAATGGCTTGGTTCCCCTCAATATTTTTTTAATCTATGATTCTATGGAATAAGTTGCCCAGCAACTCCATTCCTGAAAGTGTTCAAGGCCGTTATCTGTAAAAGTACATGAAGGGTGAATATACAAACACCTGGTTGTACTTATTAACTGCTGATTTTCATGGTAGTTTAAGTAGGAAGCCTCTCTCTTTTCATTCTTTTCCAAGATATTTTACGTATTTTCAGTAACTAGTGTTATTACTTTAACCTGAGGCAGCAAAAGATTTTGTTTGTCTTTGTTTTCTTTGCTTATGTTACATTTTCTAAGGTTTTTTGTTCAGAAAGAGCAAAGACACTCAGTTTCTTCATTATTAAAGAATGCAGTGTAACATTCTTATATTTGTCCTTCTCTCCGCTAACACATCTCTTAGTGTGTCACTTTTAGTTTATTAAACACTCCTAGTTTTTTAAACTTGAAAGTTTAGTGAGCAATTTACCAAAAATATAAACTTGATTATTAACAAAGATATTTTCCAAAATATATTTATTGAATGAAATTACAAAAACGTATCACAAAGAGAGATTAAATCTTTCATTCTTGCCTAGTGTATCTGTAGTAAATACTACATGAATACACTTTCACTCCATTGAATTTCAAACAGTTCAGAGCAGAAGATAGGCCAGCTGACAGCTCATGACAACACCTAGATCAGAATGGAATTCCAGACAACCTGCAAAATGCTTTAAACACGCTAAGCAACATGCAACATGTAGCTCAGAGAAATAATGAGCACAGTGGTTAACTACCCTGATAATCTGCACATGCTTGCTCTCAGCTCAGCCTTCACTGCCCATTCAGTTAACCAAGCGAGCTGCAAATAGGGAAAGGCACAAAACTCAGAGATCATTCAGTTGCAAAGCCACTCTTCAAATATACATTCAGCTCTGAAACAGTACTATTTGTGTGGATTGTAGATGAAGTGAGACACTAGACCAGTTAGCAGAAGTATCTCTGGCCTAGAAGGATGCTTTAGCGAAACTATGCCGAGCTCTCAGCCAGGTCAGTGGTACAGCTGCCTGTGGCAATGCTTCCATGGACTCTTGGGAGCTCTGGGTTCTCATTAGCCTCCATTTAATCCCAGGCAAAAACAGGACCTACAAAGCGATGCTCATGAGCTAATAAGCCCCTTCTGTCAAGAGGAGCTGCCTGGGTCATGCCGATGTGGAACTCAGCCAGTGTTAATAAGCTGGGTCCACATGAGTGCATTTCTGCTGGGCTGTACTGCACGTCCCAATGGTACGGGGATTTTCAAGGTTTTTCCCATTAGCAGCTGTTTTCTTGCCTGCTGTCTGGAGTGCCACCACATTAGCCTGGCCCTAAAAGAGCAGTAGGTGAGAGAAAAAAGATGGAAAAGCCTTCTGTACATATAATTCGGGTGCTCTCAGCGTTAAGAAATAATGTTTTCTATGTTTGGACATAAAAAAAGGAATCTTTTTTTCTTAGATGATTGTGCCTTTCAGAAGTTTAAAATATTGTCTCTAGCTGTAGCATGTGTTTAATACCACTTCACAAATTGAATGTATAATACTTGCCTGTTTGAAAACTATAAATGACACTACCATTATAAGTTATGCTTGAAGTAATCCCTAAGATAAATGAATTTAAATGAAGTATGCTCAGGTGAATTGAAACATTTGCTGCAGGTACAGATCTGCAAAGAAAGATATATTTTGGACAAAATGTATCACAATCCTCTTATTTTTCCATTATACAATACTGCTAAAAACCTGCCATGAATTCAGTGCTGTTTTTCTCGAGGAAAGAAAAGTGTGTTTTTTCTTCACTGAAGTATAAATGTTGAGTAAGACACACCATCTTTTAAACGGTATAAAATTTTAAATTATATCCAACCCATAAACTTAGTTTTGTTGTGAAGTCAGATTTAATGAATATCTAGAAAGTCAATTATTTTTTAAATTTGTCTTAGAACCAACGTACTACTTTCTAAGTATGTGCCACAGAGCCCAGTTTTACACTTTTTCCCAATATGGAATTAAAGTACTGCATGCTCCACTGGTTAGCACTCATATTTTCATCATGGGGTGGTGCCTTGGTAATGAACAGTAGTTATATTTGACAGGGGAGTGCAGCAATCTAATAGCTAATTCCCTGTTGGGAAGAGGAGTGTAAAGACTTAAATGGAGTATTATAGCATATATGCAATATTGATATTGATGGAAGACCTTTTGAAAGGTAGAAACATAAATCATCTAAATATATAATGACATAAAACATATAAGGATTTTTTTAAAAGTTGTATGTCCTTTCTCTCCAGTGTTGCATTGAAATTAATACATCTACAAAGACAATAAATTAATAATATCAACCTACACATTGGTGAAGAAAATATGACTGTTATGTGTGAAAGATGAAATATTTTGCTGTTATGGATAAACAAGATAGGTCTACAGAAGACAAAGCAAGTAGCTCAGCAATGACAGAGTAACCACTGCAGACTTCTGGAGATTTTAAACATTGTCATAAATATATCAAGTATACTGTTTCCTTCTATTTTTATGGGTTTTTTTGACAATCATTTTTATTCAAATATTCAAACTCTTATAAACTTGCTAGTCTCAACCAATCAACTAATTATCAGAGAAACATAAAATAGCTCTATTAATCCTGGAAAAAAAGAAAGTCTGCCTTTACTGATTGTTGCATTATATATATCTACATCTTTTCTGTCAATATAAGTAGTTCATTTTTCACACTACATTAAACAGTTGGAATTCTGCCTTATTCAATGTCTGCAAAGCAAAAATCATAATCCTGTTTTAGTCCAGAGTTATCTTACTGACAAGACTCCATGACAAACGTCTATGTTCAGATTTCAATATGAAATTTCCATTCAAGGCCAAAGCTCACACCAAAAGTCAAGAGACTTTTCTAGGTGTTTAAATACCTGCTCTCCCTTATGCAATAAGGACTTTTTACGTAAAGAAAAACCTCAGAAAATCTCAAGAGTCAGAGGAGACAACCTCAGTCCACACAGACAGCAGCACAGAATGTATAGCAAAATTGATAAACAAAGGTTGTTATGTCTGCCAACTTGATAAATCTTTGTCCATGGAGTTCTTTAGCTGGAACAGCTGGGTTAATTTCCGTTCCTGAAAAGTCTGGTAATTCCTTCTGTTCTCTTTCCACTTAGTTAACTTTTTGTCTTTTTTCTTCTTTTTTTTTTTTTTTTTTAAACCAGATATCAAAAGCAGACATAATTAGGTACAATGATTATTTTATTGAAGTTAAATACAAAGTTAGTATCACCTCCTTAATTCCCATCTGCTACCCTTCAACCTATACGTCAAATAATTACACTCTTTGCCTTCCACCTGTGTTAGAATGTCACACTGAGTTATCCAGGAGAAAGTTAACAATCTGCCTCGTGAACTCTCAGGTGATGAGTAGCCCATAAAGGAAGGAAAAAACCTACCTGGACATATGAGAAGTTTCTTTTCTTTACAGTTATACATGCCTTTTACTGACCCGCCACACAGAGATGCTAGATTTAGTCTCCTATTCTCTGAAATTGTTGTATTAAAATGACAAGCTCAAAATATTAGATTTCTTCTTGGGTCTTCTCTTTTATCCCAGTTCTTTCAGCTGTTTAGCATTAGATTAGCACCTAAATGACAATCACGTCTACATCACCTCTCCTAACTCAGCTATTGAAAAGAAAGGATTTAAAACAGCATAGAATATTCAGCTGGAAGGGACCATCAAAATTCACCTAGTCCAACTGCCTGGCCTCATCAGGGCTAACCCAAAGTTAAAGCATATCATCCGTTCCTGCAGACAGTTATAATATGTACCCACCAAAAGAGAAACCTCTTCTCCAAATCTGAACACTAGCAGATCACTGTAGCTTATAAGAAATTGCTTCCCAGTGCTTTAGTCCCAGGTTTTCATCCTCAGAAGTATGTACATAGAACACTTTGTTCAGATTCACTTCCTCCTTTGAAGCTGATCATGTTACCCTGAACAATCTTCTCTTATATTACCAAGCAGTCATAATTATAAAAAACAAGTTATCTATTCAGCAAGAAGACTGCTGTGAATTTAAAATTCAAGAAAGTTCACATATGAAACAAATAGAAATGAAACTTGATTAAAAAGTTAGCAACTTGTACCCTTTTTAGTTACTTAAGACTTTCTCTGGTCTAGGAACATTGAACATATCCCCGTTCAGTAGGGGTCAGCTCACTGAATTCAGATCAATCAGTGTTCTGCACACTGTTCTCAGCCCTGAGCTAATTTTATCATTCCATATTTATCCCTCTCTGCCTTCATCTGTACAGTCTGAGACCAAAGACAGTCTCAATAACCTCATCTAGACCTCAACTAATAATCCTTCACACAGTCACAGAATCCTCTCCTTACCTTTCACATAATATCAGGAAAACATTTAAGCTAAAATAGCAAGTAACACAGCTCTTACTAATTAAAATAATGCTTTGTTCGTTACAATTTTCAGCTAACAGGTGCTAATAGCTTATCCAGTTAAGAACAGCTTGGGTTCTCACTGCTCCTCAGCTGGAAGAAAGGGAGACCAAATCTTTTATTAGACTGTAATCCCTCTTTGATGTTTTGTCTTCTATTTATGTATGTGAAAGTCAGAGGATTCAAATATTTAATGGACTCCAAAATTTACTCTGAGTTTTGTGTTGAATAGTGAGAATACTGGAAGAATCATACTGTAAAAAATCACTTTTGCATACATAACACGCTAACCGACCATTACCACCAATACAGTAATTAATTCCTATATGTGTGTCTATTAATCTGCATGTTCTGGCAGATTTCAGCTTATTAGAACATCCTTTTTTCACACGTGTGCTGCTTAGCCAACAACAGAACTTTTGGTGGGTTTAAGCAACAGGAGAACATCAGTTATGGAAATTACTGATTACAAACCTGTGCTACGTGAGCTATCAGTGATTTGATTTTCAGTACATGCTAGCAAAGTTGCAATAGAACCGTGTCTAGATAGAAAAATCCAAGACATTAATCCCTGTGATGACCACAAATAGCTTCAGTGTGCCTAGGTTTCCAACTGCAACAGCCTTTTGTTACAGTTTTGTTTGAATTTTCATCAGGTTTACCCAGGTTTGTAATAACTCCTATCATTCATGAATATATGTAATTCAGGCAAATAAAGTAATACAGTTATTAGATCAGGTGCTCAAATCAAAACTTCTGCCACAGGTATACAGACAATAAAAGTCTTTGACTCATTGTCCACCAAAATTTATCTATGTGGACAGTCCACTCTTTTCGTCTCAGGAGTCACCTTTTGTTCTTGATATTATGTCTGTCTCTGGTTATGCTAGAATCTCAATAAACTGCAGAAAACAACCCCCTGGTATGAAAGCCAGTGATTAAAAAGTAACAAAATATACTTGGCCTTCAAGAAGAGAAAAAGATTTAAAAAAAAAAGTCAAACTTTCTGATTTTCTAAAAATATACATACACACAAGGCATGAACAGACTTTACATGACTTATAAAACAATGTTATTGTATTATAAGGAGAAAAATTGACTAAGGCTGCCTTTCAATTATGGCATATTTTAAGTGGGAGAGCACTAACAATGTAAATCCCTGCAGGGATGGATTTTTAAGAAATTCGCATTACAGCCCATTGTGTACTGCTGTTCATGCAGAGAGGGATTTCACAGAGTTGACATAAAACTACATTTACCTTTGGCTGTTACTGGGGAAAGTGCAAATTCAACATAAGTGATTGTTTAGTTTGTCAGAAAGGTACGGGCATATTACTTACGCTGTGAAATATAGCAATTATGCTTCACTGGTATACACAACTAAAGGTCATAGTTATACCAAATAAAAGCAAACAGAAAACACAAGCATAGGAGAAAGAATGTGCAACTGAGATACTGACACATTTTGTTAACTGTATCTGTCCATTTGCAATACTTACTACAACCACTGATTACAAATTGTCCAAACAATCTCAAGGTTGAAAAGTAACCGGCAAAAGGTTCCACCAGCTCAGTGTATTTACATAAAATCAAACCTTCACACAAAGGAGGCATGGGAAAATGGAACTGAATCATTAGCTGCTGAATTTAAAATACTAGGGTCTGAAGGAAAAGATTTGCTGCATTTGAACAACACTAACAAAGCATTTAGATGCACACCATACTTAAAAGTAGGCTTTGCTGATGTTTACAAAGAGAGCCACTGCAACAAGGCTGCAACTGACTGTTTTGCACAGAAGCCAAGATTCTTCCCCAGACTATAATTTCACTCATTCAATTCATTTTTATTATTCATAGTCTTGCACTGTAGGACAAAATGCTAACATCAAAAGTATTAAAAGTCTAAGACAAACAAAAAAGCAGGACTGAGTGCTGAAGCATTAGATTCTTAGATTTTTTTTTTCTTTTTATTTATTTTTCCTGGCCTTCCAGTATCCTTAGAGCACAAACTTTCTGTAACATGAAAAAACTGAGAGTCTTACTAACCTGTCATTATCTGGACCATTTAATCTTCAACATCCAATTAAGCAAATGATAAGCTAACAACGAAAAATTGTTTCAATAACAAATCTGCTTTTCTATGGTCCTGGTGAATACAATTTAATGTAAAATAAGTACAAAATCTAGAATGTGACACTTCCTTTCTTTTAGCTCATTAAATGGATAGTTTAGCTTACATATTATTAACAAATATTCCATCTCTTTCCTCAAGGTTTTGAAGGACTTCAGCCTGACAAACTTCAATTTCATACTGGAAAGCTGTCTTCTTCAAATTCCTCTTCCATTACAAAAAAAAAGAAAAAAAAAAAGTATTAACAAAACCAATATATTCTTGAATCTAAAAAAAATAAAGCAACCTCTACAGAAAGTGTAAAGCAATGAATTATCATGGCTCAAAAATCCAGCATCTGAACATTTACCCCTAAGTAAAAGAGCTACGAGAGAATCCATTATAGATTTCATTATTATTATAATCAATTTAACATGAAAGGCACCCAGACACAATGATAGATGAGCAACAGTATGCTACCTCTAAATATAATCCTGCAGTTACAATATCCTATTGTGTTTCAAAAAATAATTGAAAATACCCACTTCCATTCCCAATTCTGTCAAATTATTTCTATCTATAAATATACGCTTATCTAATTATTACTTACTGACTTTATGACTCTGTAATCCAGATAATGAGAGCACTTAGGGCAACAGAGGTAGAAAATATAAGGTTGTAATTTTGCAGTGCTTTTTGGAACATTACTAAGGTCAAAGTTTCTGATCATCTAAATTGTCTTTCACTGAAGAACACTCTGGGATGCCATGATGACTACAGCTAGTAGATCAGGGGAAGACTACAAAGCAGCTGGTTTTCACAATGGCTTTCAGAGAGCCTTGGCACAATGCCTGTTCATGCCGCTGCTTTATTTTATGTTGGGTGGTCAGTACTGCCATGGTCCCTGCTCATTCCAAATCCATCAGCAGCAAGATCCAAGACTGAAAAACAGTGAATGTAAAATCTCAAAGGAGGAAAATACAGTTTGTAATGGGGAGCTGTAAGATGACATCTTAATTCTGGCATGAGTATAGAGTCATAAGCGCTACATACAGGTATCACAGACATGCACGCAGATACTACAGAGTACCTTTTCTGAAAAACAGAGCAAGATGGTAAGGAAGTCAAGAAAGTGGCAATTTTTTTGTTTGTTTGCTTGCCTTTTCATTTCAGTAAAATAATATATGAAGGAACCCTGAGAAACTTAGCCTTGCCAATGCAATCAACCTTCTGCTCAGTATTAAACAACAGAAGGAGGATTCTGTTATCTGCAGGGAGGAGATGGGATGGAGAAGAAAGCTTTCAAGGATATAGTAAGGATTCTGAAGACTCAAGGTGAAACACAGACAATCTTGTTACCTAAGGAGCTGTGCCATTCTTTCCTACAGGGAGCCATGTAGTGGCCATTCATGCAGTGTCCAAGGTTGTAACTGGCTGAGGATCCTCAGCAAAATACATCCTCTCACAAGAGGCAAGGTTCCTTATTCTTCTCTAACACATTTCAAAGTGCAGAACAATGCAGTATAGGTCTGACAGCATTCTCCACTGTGGTATCAAGCACATCTCCGACAATAATCAGATGCCTTCTACACTTACAGATACAGTACATGTTCTATCATTAGCATCATCCCACTTGGAGATATTAGTTGAAAATGTATCACAGCAATAGCCCTGTCCCAGCTGGGCACTATGCTCCTTTTGAATCTGGCAACAACGTCTAAGACATTAAGGACAACAGCAAGTCAGTGGCAGAACAAATGGTGCATGGCCTCCTGACAGGAGCTGCCTGCAGAAACCCTAAGAGCTTGCAATAAAGACATAAATTACAGTTTTAGTACACACTGTGAAGAAGAAGCTTCAGAGCAAGCTCAGAGAACAGTGCAGACCTGGCCAATGATTTCTGTTCTGAGCGTTGTTATTAATATGATAATGCAGCAACTAAAAAGAATTTTTGATGCATCAAACAAGGATGGGAACACAACGCTGAAATCAAATGCTGAATTCACTGCTGCCTGGTCATGCATTTTCTTTTTGCTAGTCAAAGGACACTTGAATATGACCTAAATACAAAAAAGCAACAAAATGTTTTCATGTTTTGTGTTTGCATTAGTTCAGCGCCTGGAAAACAGGCTACTTTGATAGTTTGAATATTGATATTCAGGTGACAGAAGTAACGGTAACATGAGAATCTTTGCAGAATATAACAACAGAGTTGGAACATAAAAGAGATCTAGCAGAATAGAGAAATTGACCCATCAAGGTAGCAGAGACTCTTCTGCAAGACACCCTGCCAATGAAGTAGTTGAGAAAGCTCAGAGTAAGTTTGAGTAAGCTCTGTCTATGTAGGAAATTAGCACACTGACCTTCCTTCTCATATCCTTGACATGGAACTACTATGCCACCAAGGTCAGTGATTACACAGGTGCACAGCAGCTGCACTATCATCCTTAGCATTTGTTTCCTGGCACAGGAAAAATGAAGTGTTTAGAGGTTAATTTACAAAAATGAACGTTGCTGTTAAAGTCTAAAATGATCAAAGGATTATTGCATCTTGAATGTGCAATAATAAACTGATGATTTACATTATTCCACTTATATTTAAAATGTTTCATATTAAAAATAATGAATATAAATGCAACAGCAATTACTTTTCTGCCTTCCACGTTTACCATAATAGTGTATGATGAAACTGAACAGTGAAAAGTAACAAATATAATCGCAT
This sequence comes from Numida meleagris, assembly GCF_002078875.1. Classification (NCBI taxonomy): domain Eukaryota; kingdom Metazoa; phylum Chordata; class Aves; order Galliformes; family Numididae; genus Numida; species Numida meleagris. Next base: position 91,692,677 of record NC_034409.1, read on the forward strand.
TTCATTCTGCTGATCAACAACAATCAGGTAATGTGCTATAATATGAGATACAATCAATGTAACAGGAAATTTATATAGATATGTTTACTGCTACTTAATGGATACTTATATCGATATTTTAAATGTATAATTACAATAATGACTCATTTGTCTTTCACCATAAAAACAGAAAGCTTCATTCTCTGAGTTTAGATTTCCTGATGGAAAGGCTGTGTGATGATAGAACTTCTAGGAAGAACAATTTTCCCACTCTCATTTAATAAAAAAGGACCTGAAATGATTCCAAAATGCTACCTTTCAATGGACTTCAGACTAGCACTAAATGAAAACATATTATGCTAGTACGGGTGCTGGAAGGATTTGATTAATACATATTTTTACACTGTTCTTCATACCATGGACTCCTATGCCATTGCTATGGAAGGATATTTATGCATGTTTCTAACCTCATTAAGGGCTTACTCACTGATGAGCTCACTGTATTTCAAGATGTGCTTTGTTCCTTACTACATTTTGTTTCTCCTGTCATGATTTCTTTAGAGTTGTACTTTACAGATAAAATATAAAAATTCCAGGATAAGTAGTCTAATTAGATGTCCCATCTGTGACACTGGCAGTACAAGGCCTTTCAGAAGGAATAAGAAAGCCTCAAGGGGAAATTTCTTCTTCGCTCTAGGCAGTTAGCAGATGTCACTCTTTCACTTCAAAACAAATCATGGGCAAATTTTCCTGTGTAAAGTGTTCTTGATTGTGTTCTTCTTCTCTTCAAAATGATCTTTTTGACTATTTCTATAAACCTGATCAAGTTTAAGTTCCATTAGTTATAACTCCAGGATTCAAAATGAAAATAATAATTAAAAAAAAAAAAAAACAATCAAAAGAAACTGTAAGATCAAAGACTGTAGAAGAGATAAAATGTATACATTTGCATGCTTCTTCTGGGACAGAGAGTTCTTGGCCTTTCTACAGAGTATAAAAAGTTACAAATAAAAAGGGAAAAAGTTGTAGAAATCATGTCATCTATTGGATGGGCAATAAGTATGTAGCAATTAGCAAATACCTTGGCACTACTGAAAATAAGACCCACATACACTGAAATCTGAACATGTGTACCTTGTTTATAAAGAACAGAAGAGCTAATACTGAAACAGAGCTTAGAGATATGCTCCAAACACTTCATCATCAGTTGTCATCAGAAAAATCAGCAATTTTTGCACCCTTACTCCCCGTAAAAATACAGGTTTGAAATTCAAACTTTGTACCAACAGATCATAGGTAAACATCAAAATCTTTTCACTGTCATACATTCTTAATCAACTCTTGTATTAAACACTCTGAATTTTAGAGTTGAATCATCATTCACATGAGGTATTGAGGAGCCTTCACCAAAAACACCCATCAGCCCATCAAATACTGTGAAAACATATTCCCTATTTGTTATCATATATTTTCATATAAACTTTTATGCCGATTCTGAATTTGACTTTCTGTACCAGTTCCAGTCTTGCTAGATTTTTGTGAGGCATATCAGAACACCTGGACGTTTTGAATTGTTGGTTCTATATTAAAAGGAGGTGATATTTAAGGGAGCTCATGAATAATTATCAATCACAGAAAAACTAGATGAGCCCTGGTGACAAGAAGCACACAGTATAAGAGAGCCAGAGCAAACTGAGCCAGGGCACATAAAACATCTGCCTGTGGGAGGTGCAGTCTTTCCCAAGCCTTGCCTGAGAGCCCATGCAAAGAATTTGAGCAAAGGTAAGCAAGAGAAGTTATTTGCTCTCATTTGACCTACTTCATCTTCTAATTAGCATTTGATAATTGGCTGGAAAAAGTCCAATTTATTGCCCAGAAGATGCTCTTCAGGTATGCGGAATGCTTTGGGTTTACACCTGGGGAATATGGCATTCTGTACTAAGTGATTTAGAAATACAAATCTCACTGTAATTAAATGGAATCCAAGTACCTAACAGCCAGGGATTTTTGATAATCTCAAATGTTACAACATATTGCACAGGATGACATGAAAAAGCTGCCAGTGCAACTCCCAATTTACTGGTAAGTAAACAAAGAAGATAAATCTCCCTAGCCCTTTCCTCTTTTCAAGAGTCAGAGATCATCAGATTTGAAAGATACAGTAAAAACTGAGAAGGGGAGAAAGAAGAGTAACTGAGGGAAAACAAATATGATTAAGATCAGTTGTAAACTAATTATTTTTAAGAATCAATTTCAATTTTGGGTACAGCAGTCAATAATAAATACTGTGAAAAATACCCAAGAAAGGTTGAGGGAAAGGGAAAATCTAAGCAACACATTAATACACTGGCAACTCAGTCAAGATATGCATCTGCTTTCCTCTAAAGAGAATATTTAAGTAACAACAATTTGCCCAAGTGTTAAATGAACTTCAAGTGTCCACTCTGCAAATCTCAATCTGAATCAGTATCCTGAGGCATGCCATTGTACATGGAAAAGCTCTAGTTGAATGAAGTCTCATCTGACCTCCGAGAATCAGTTTGGCTGAGAAATAACAATACAAAATATGTGAAGAGAGCTATTTTGACACATTTTTCTGAAGTTAGCTGATTTATTGTGCTGATCTTTTTTTCACTAAAAACGTCCCAGTGCTTACTCAGTATAAACACCCTAAGACACCACAAGAAACTTTACAGAAATATATCTTGCTCAACAAGAAACTAATGACTAAAAGCAGTGTGAATGCTACCTTCTGTTAACTGAATAGGTAAGCTGGTGTTAAATGGTAGACAAATAGTTATATTGTTATACTGAGAAAAAGAAGGAATTCTGAAAGCTCAAGTCATAAAGGAACTATAATTTTGATGGCATGAGTCATGAAGTCTAAATTTCAATGAAGAAGCTTCATTTGATATGGAAAGCCAACCATATGATTCCAGATTCTCTAAAGTATGCAAAGAAAGCTTTTTCTGGAAATAGAGAAATGTTTTCTACTGAATCTTATCCACTACAAAGTTCTGATTAAGGCTGAGGATTTGAGGTCAATCCTCCAGTTTCAGAAAGTTAATCGAGTGATTAAACTTTGACTGGAAATTTCAGGGATAAAGTTCTTCCAATTGAGCTTAGCCTCAGCATGTGTGATGGAATTAAAATTTACTAAATCCTCACTTCCCTGAAGTCTTGTGTTTGAAACAAAAATTGATGAAGTGTTGTTACCATTCTAACCTTACACCATACATGATTAACACAGTGATAGGTTAATCATACTCAATTGCTTCTCCTCTTCTCAGTTGCTGTTGCATGATATTTGAGAAAATAGAAGTTAATTTATACTTTGTTCCTCCAATTGCAAATGTAAATACTCAGCTCAGCTCTGTTTTGCTCTGTAGAGATTAATACATCTGTATTGATCTACTCAAACACAACCACTTGAAACCAAGACCACTAATTAGATCCTAATTGTGCCAGCAAATCTGAGTTTCAATTACGCATTCTGCCAGAAATACGTGATGCACTTTGAAATCCTTTCCTGAGAGATACTAACGGAGCACAAGAGATATTCTTGGGCTACATTTCATATCAGCTAAACAAAAATTCTGAAAAAGAAGAAATGAAAAATTAAGATTTTTCTTTTTAATCTTCAGTAAAATCTTCCACAAAATCTGCCTTGTAAGTCCTTCTGACATTTTTTTCTGTCTTGCCTCACAAAAATTCTGTTGCACTCACAGCATTATTTCAGACTTAGCCCCAGTCATGTTGCATGCAAAGAAATTTGCAATGTTAAGGTTTCAGGTAGTGACCCATAATTAGTATTGTTATGACAGTTCAAAGCAGAGTGAGGGGAGAAATGGTTCTGCCCCACATCTCAGGCCACAAGTCCTGCTGTTAAAAATGAGCGATCCCTCACACCAGATTATATGCACAGTAAACAATTTGATGCTGAAGATCATTAAAAAAAACTCACTTTCAGATTTCACGGGTATCGAAGCACTTCAAAATCTTTGAAAAACAAAATCAAATAGTGAACATGTCCCTTGGCCGAAAATAAAAAAAGCTTGCAGAGCTTGTTGAAAACACAGTTAAAATTGCATGCATGCTTACCTGAGCCTACACAAGCTAGAAGAAAGTTATTGAGCAGAATCTGAAAAAGCACCTCATTTTCACATAAACCACCATCCTAAAAAAGATGTGCATGATTACCTTGCTAACGTTTTTTTAAATGTTTTTCTTCCTCAGGAAATAATTCACAAATAAAAGTTGATGCAATGGGTCAGCAACCATTCTTGCTGCTCAGTACGATACTCTCAACTTTTGCATAGCCAAACTTAAAACAGTAAGAATGAAAGATTGGTTATGCACTACATGAAAGAACTTAGAGAGTCAATCTATCCAGGTACCTGTAACATTGTATTGCAATATTCAAGTGCCTAAACTTTTGAAAATGTTTATTGTACAACATCTTAATGCTTCCTAATATAAGGAAAAAAAAATCTGTAGTGCATTAAGAACTGCATATGTATATCTGTTGCTTCCAAGTTTACTCTATACTGTAAAAGTTTAGCCATGAGTGTACATGTATGCTTATTCAAAGCCATATTCTAGTCTGAAAAAAAATAAACAATTGTTGACAGATTATATCTTTGAGTATCTGTATAAATTACCTGCTTGAAGCCTTATCAATATGACCCTTCCTTATTTCCTGTTTTAGATCTCTTCCTTGTATCATACATATTTCACTGTTCATTCTTATTAAGGTGCTTCTGGTAATCATTCTCTTACAGATATCTCCTTAAAGTGCTGCTCAGCTACTAAGTAATATAAATCTTTCACATTTAAGCACTGAAGAAAGAGATGGGTCTTACTTGCTCACTCAGAATCATGAATAAAGCCAACACTACATGTTTTGATTAAAATCTGTAGAGGTTCCAGTCATTGTGTTGTTCTGTCACTATGTTATGTGGACTCCAGAAGGAAAGCAGTAGCCAGTGTGGGAAAAAAAAATGGGAAGACAAAAGCTAAGTCTAGACATAGGTCAGCCAATCCCATTATTGTCACTATCTTGCCAAACATACATTTTTTATCAGCCATACATGAAAAAGCTACCAAAGTTTACTGAATGTAATATAAATTAAAATAAGATGAAATTTAAAAAAAAAAAAAAAACCTCTGTTAGTAGTTTCAAATAATGTAATAAATCATGGCTATACTAACAACACTAAGCTCATTTGTATTCATTTTTGGGCAATATTGACAGCTATGCAGGAAAATGAATCAATACCTACGCTATTTTTTTTCCTCTAAGTGACAAAGCCCTGTATAATGTGTACTTCTATTCTAGAAAGGAGAGATTAAGAGATTATTAGATTAAAAAAGGAATGGTTCTGTGCAGATTTGATCTTTTAACATCTTTGTTATTTTAAACTAAAGCTTATACTTATTACAATAACATAAGTAATGTTTTTGCAGGAGGCTGAAAGTTAAGACAATCAAAAGCTTCAGCCTGAAATGAAAAATGGTTTCAGTGAAACACCAATGATAATGCAACAGAGCTAAATATTACATACTTCTACCAAAAATATTCAATAATATGTACATAAAATTCATAATATTTTATCTAAATGCTGCACAGAATAAAATAAGGTTGTAAAAAGTTGTAGACACTTATCCCTTGTTTTGAAATAGAATGCCAGTAGCATTTTCTATTTACTTGCTTGAAAGGTTTGTACTAAGAATGAAATATTTCTAATAAAGGAGAACATAATGAATGAACAAAGCTAGAATGCTAGTAAAAAATTACATACGAAAAATGTGTTATAAGAATGTCAAAAACTAATGAAATGAGGTGCAGTAGGGTTACATTAAACAAACAAAGCTGTGAAGAGATGAGAACGCAGCCCGTAGAACTTTGTGTACTTCTCTGTGTGCCATTCAAACAGGGGAGCATCTCTGTTGAGAGATTTCAGTGGCATCTCATTTTATCTAAGCAATCTACCTACAGAGATACTGAAGGCCCAGGTCCAGTCAAACCATGATGAAAGAAATAAAAAGATGACAAAAATAAAAACAAAGCAAAATAAAAAAAGAGGATTGATCTGGAGCACCCAAAGAAAAATGCAAGGACCCATTTAGATTTTGCTGGTGTGTGGTTTGAGCTCACGAGGATTATACAAAACATAAAATGCCAGCAATCTGCAAACAATATCTCACAGAACTCTACACAGTAGGAAAATGATAGAGAGCACGAGTTTCTAAATCACAGGATATGCACCACTGCTGATATACAAGCTTATTTTTTAAAATGGTTCACTGCTTGTCACAAATGTTGCCAACGCCTGTGGTCATACTTGGAAGGGGAGAGCGAATGGCAGCTTGAGTTGCGAGGCTCTTGCTTATCCTTATTACTGCTGAGGAATAACTTACATCACAGTAAAAAAATCTTAGTATGACCAAAATTTAGATGAATAGAATACAGGTAATATGACTAAAATCAAATATAAGGACCATCAAATGAACGAAAGAAAAATGTCAACAACTGACCAGAGACGAAACAAAGAATGCAAAAATTACATTTTGAAGAATAGAGTATGTATGGTTCCTCATCAACCACTGAAAGCTGAAAACTACAATAATGCCCAAACTACCCCAAGAATGTGAGCAAATATTCTTAAACCATTCATTCACTTTTTGATCACTGCACGATCAAGACTCATCTCTGTTCTACTGTGACAATTTGCTGGAGTAGTGAGCCACAGGAAAGAAAAAGAATGTAAAAGATAAATAATAGCAAATATAGAATGAATGTCTTTTTAATTATGTCCTTATGTTATCTAAAAAGCAAGTAGAACTCCAGGTATTTTTTCAAAAAAAAAAAGGTCAACCAAGTTGGTAAGTTAGTAGGTATCCACCTTCATCTGTCACAATCACTAGAAGCCAGAACTCAAGTTGCACCAGGGGAGATTCAGGCTGGACATTAGGAAATACTACTTTTCTGAAAGAGTGGTCAGGTGATGGAATGGGCTGCCCAGGGAGGTGGTGGAGTCACTGTCCCTGGAAGTGTTCAAGAAATGTTTAGACGTTGTGTTGAGGGACATGGTTTAGTGAGAACTGTTGGTGACAGGTGGACGGTTGGACTGGATGATCTTGTAGGTCTTTTCCAACCTTGATGATTCTATGATTCTAAAATATAAGAGTAGAATATGTTACTGCCATAAGAATGAATGTTCGTAGCAACGAAGTATGATTTTTTTCTCTGTATTCTAAAACTTAAGTACTTTTACAGTTCAACCTTCTACTTAAAACTGTAAAAATGAATTATGGTGTGATACCAGGCAAATCACTAATTCAGGATATGAGATTTCTTTTAATTTAGAAAAATTATTACTGTCTTTGGAGTTTACAACGTTTAAGTATTTCAAATTTCATTCAGAACTCCTGATCCTGACAGCAGGCTGCCTTAGGCCTCACTTCCACTTAATTCAGAAAAACAGTATTTCTTTTTCATGTACTGTCTGATCAAAGGCGTGTTTAACACAAAACACATTTTTTAAAGTACATTTTGAGTGGATTTCTTACAGCTAAATGAGAAACCCAGCCCAACTCATGGAAAATGTATCACTATTTTCACAATTTGTACACAAAGTTGCTTTGCCACATTTACAAAACTACAATCAGACAGAAAAATAAAAAAAGTAGGGGTATGGTATTGATACATCCTGGCATAAAAGCAGGCCTAACAAACACTGAACAGACAAATAAAACGAGGTGAGGCTTCTTACTTCTGCATTATTTACATTATTTGTGTGTTGATTAAAAGCTCTTTTGGCATGAAAGATTCCAGGCATCCACTGTCTGCTTTAACTTTGATGGATCTTTGGGCCCAGCAATCACAGGAATGCACAATTGAAATGCCAGTTACTTTGCCTTAAGTATTATGGGCGGATCACTTGTATTTAGACAAGTCTGCACGTACCATCAGTCACCGTTTGCCAATATCCATAACTAAGTTCTACTTCAATCACCTGAAGAAAACAAGGTCAAGCCAATCACAATCTATTTCTAGTGTGTTTTAAATAGCTGATATACCTCATACAATCACAAAATAAATAACTAGACCATACAATTACATAAATTACTATCTTTTTAATTAAAATATTTTGTTGGAAATTTTGTGTGACCTTGTGAAAGGTCTACCTGACCTTTTGTATCTTCTCAAAAGAGTTCTGCAATCAAGATGCATCAGCTCCCAGCAGTGCTCATGATGTACACTACATCAGAATGCAATTTCAATGTTTCACTGGTAAACATCAAAACAAATTCTGGCTGAGGTTTTTATTAGTTTTTCTCTGTTAAAAGTAATAAACAGTCAAAGACACGACCTTATGAAAGTGAATAGGTTATTTTAGGGACCTGTGAACTGATGAAGTTTCTGAACTGTAATTAATGTCACAGAGCTCAAGAGAGGCACCAAGCCAGCTTATGGTGTTCTGCTGCCAGTTCCCTTTGCTTGTACTTCAAGTTTGTCATGCTTGATAAACTGATTGTGACCAGAAACACTTCCCTTATTTTACTTTAGCTGCTGCAGCGGAGAAGCAAAGTAGTGTTAAATACAGTATGAAACAAGTTTTCTTTGCCTAATTTCATATTTCTGTGCAATTTGTATTTGGCTTAAAAGATAGGAAAAACGAAAACTTTGTGAAGTTTCAAGTTCTTACGAGTAACATGAATATAATTTAGAAGACAATTCTTGCAATCATCAGTATATTAGATTTTATTGATGGTAAGTAATTTTCCCAATTTTAAAATGATCCCAGGTTTCTGCTTAATAAATACCTGTGCTAACATGGTCTGCTGTCCAGTCAGGAACAAACACCATTTTCTGAGATGTAAACTTAAAATCTCACTTAAAGCTATCATATTCAACTAAAGGATTTTACTTTGCTATTTTCTTTTATTTAATCAAAGTCAAAGAGATCCTACCGCAACTTAATTTCCTACATCTTTCAACTGAGAAACCTGAAGGAGAATTGGATGGGGGAAGAATTATCACTTGGATCTAAGGGCCAGCCTTCTGAGTTTTCCAAAACAGATTTGTCTCTAGATTACTGAGAGTAGGAGTGGGAACTCTATGTCCTGTTCTTTGGTCTCAAGAAAGAATACTTAAATCCAGATGCACTTCATCCCCCAAGTAGTTTGCACGCTCATTGATTCCTTGACAGCCTTTCACTGGTTCTGACTGAGATACCTTATCCAATATTCAATATATGTCACAGCATAAATTATGTAAGTTCAGAAAGTGTGTTTTGGTCTCACACATTATTTAGCATCCCTTTCATCTCGTCCTCAAAGCTATAAAAAAAAAAATCCTAATATCAACAAAGCTGATTTTTTTCCTCTGAAAAAGATTCTGTAAATCCCATTATACGGTGCTACTAAGAAAGGAAAAAAAGAAGCTTTCTGGACAACCAAGATGGAGTTATCTCCAGTGTTTGAAATAGATACATTTACAGAACTTGCCTCCAGATCAGCATCTGTGACATTACTTCTGCACTAAGCCATGTTTTTCTCAGGCTCCATTCCTAGCTTGTAATTCTCATGACGTTGGGGCTGCTTCAACCCCTCTTGCTGCTCCACAGCCAACCTGAGCCAAGGTGGCAGTGAGGCTGCATACACACAGCATGAAGCACCAGAACCACCCCCACAGCCAGCATCAAACCACTTAGGCAAGATGTGCTCACTTCTTAAGGCATGCTTCACAATGCCAATTGTTTCCTTTCTATATAATGTACATCTTATCAGCTAGATGTTTGCTTTAGCTGTGATAACCCATAGTTGTGCTCTTTCAAGCATTTTCTCCAGTCTTAAATTAAGCTTTTAAATGTACTTCTCTTTCCTATGCTTTAATATTCTGTTGTTTTCACATGCTAATTGAAAACAGAATTAACTTTCTGGCTTGCTTCCTCAGTGAGGCAAGTAGAATTCATCACCTCCACCACAAATCAATACAATACAACCAGAAAAAAAAACATTTATATATATTCTTGGAAAACTTATAACACACTCCAAGGTACTAGGTGGCATATGAATAATTCACAGATTCAATTACTTGGTGACAGAGTCACCATACAAAATGAATTAAAAAAAAAAAAAATAGTTGTTTTTTAGTGCAAGGGAAGATACTCCCCCCCATGCTGAATACCCACAACAGCATAGCCATAAGAAGGAGGAATTGAAGATTTTAGGGACAACAGGAGAACAGGGAAGGGAACTGTTGTCCTTCATGGTTCTGAGTTCCTGGTATTAAAGCTGAACAAAGATTAAGCAATAGATGAATACATCAATTTTACCTGCCTAGCAGCAATTTGCTGGCAACCAGTCACAAGTGCTGACCCCCAGGGGTTGGTATTGGGGCCTGTCTTGTTCAGTATCTTTACTGATGACGTGGATGAGGGCACTGAGTGCACCCTCAGTAAGTTTGCAGATGACACCAAGTTTGAAGAAAGTATCAATCTGCCCAGGAGCAGGAACGCCCAACAGAGCGATCTGGACAGGATGGATATCTGGGCTGAGGCCAATAGCATGATGTTCAACAAGACCAAGTGCCAGGTCCTGCACTTCAGCCACAACAACCCTGGGCAATGCTACAGGCTTGAGGCGGAGTGGCTGGAAGACTGTGTGGAGGAAACAGACCTGGGGGTATTGGTCAATGCTTGGCTGAGCATGAGCCAGCAGTGTGCCCAGGTGGCCAAGAAGGCCAATGGCATCCTGGCTTGTATCAGAAACAGTGCTGCCAGAGAGAGCAAAGAAGCGATCATCCCTCTGTACTCAACTCTTGTGAGGCTGCACCTCGAGTATTGTGTTCAGTTTTGGGCCCTTCACTGCAAGACAGACATTGAGGCCCTGGAGCATATTCACAGAATGGCAACGAAGCTGGTGAGGGGTCTGGAGCACAGGTCTTATGGGGAGTGGCTAAGAGAGCTGGGATTATTCAGTGTTCAAGGGACATTTAGATGTTGTACTGAGGGACGTGGTTTAGGGGGAAATACTGGTGGTAGTAGGACCACTGGACAGGATGATCTTAGAGGTCTTTTCCAGCCTTGGTGATTCTATGATGTGACTGTCACCCACAGAGCAGATAATGCTTTAAAGATAAGAAATTTCATAAAGTAACAGTGACCAAGTAAATTTTGCAAATAGGCCAATAGTTGCTAAGAGATGTGTCTACACAAAGGTCCTGCAACTCTTGGTAGAAGGTCATAGAATGATAGAATTGCTCATGTTGGAAAGGACCTTCAAGATCATCAAGTCCAACCGCAACCTCACCATACTGCTCTAACAACCTACCACTAAATCATGTCCTGGAGCACCACATCCAAATGGGTCAAGAAAGTACAGCAGATCTCAAGCAGACATTACACTCATTAAAACTCTGTTGGGGGGAAAAAACACAGTAAAAATCAGCTAGGATCTAAGCAACTACTTAGTCTTAGAAAACAGGGAAAGCAAATTTTCCATTTCCCCTTTAAAGGGGAAAACAGTTGAGATATCAGTCACTGGAAAATATGCAGTCAGTTTGAAGCAGGATTGCCAAATCCATTAAGTATTTTATGAATGGGCTCTAAGTCTTATGAATTTGGAAGCTGATTTTCAGTTACATAAGAGCCACTGTTTAAACATTAGATACTAAGGAGTTGAGAAGAAAGGTCAACCCCTTCCAGGCCCAAAAAGTAACTTGGGTAATGTCTCATTTAAGTGTGAGACACTTAGAACCGGTAAAAGAAAAAGATAAGACAGGAACACATTTACATCTAAGTAATGATTAGCGTGTGTGCTGTCAAACTGCAGATACGGCAATTATTTGTTACCACACAGCACTGAGCAATTACGCAAGCAAACTTGCATTATCCCAAGGCAATCATTTATCCATTTGGAAAGAGTTGCATTTTTATTTTATTTTTTACATCAAACAAATATACATAGCCTTTGCTTAATTCTGATAAAGGCTTGCTTCTTTCTAACCACTCTATCATGGGAAAAGGGAAAGGTCATTTAACTGCAGGAACAGAAAGCATTTTAGTTAACTAGTTGAAATTCCTAACAAGACAGAAAATAGTGCTGACTTGTACCTGTAAAAACACCCAGTTTCTGCCCCTCACAGCAGAAACAGTTTCTGCATGCTGACGCCTCTGTTAGTTCTCCTCATACAGTTTGCCAGAGGAAATATACTGATCACATTTGCTTTGATGATTATAGGCCACAACACAAAACTACTGGTAGATTTTAGTTTAAATTACAGATGATAATTTAGCATATTTTATTTTTTCAGTGGTGCGTTCTTCAGAGAAAATTCAATATTGGTGTATTAGAAAAATTCCTTTCACATTTAAATTCAAATCCTTCTAAAAGTTATTAGCCTTAAGACTAGCACATAAGCTTAGAATTAAATACTCAGTTATTAGAAATGAAGAAGTATTTGTTAAAGAGTAAAATATCTATTGAAACAAAAGTAGAAAATTCACATTTTGAAAAGAAATATATGATGCAACTGTTCAATATGAATCTCCTAAGATGTGCATAAAAGTCAACGCAGATTTTTTTAAAGGTAGAAGCGTGAAGCCATAGATATCCACAGAATCTTAAAGGAATTTTGCAGTGTTGCTAGTGAACGGCTTTAGAATATAGTAAAAGTACATTCAGCTGTTCTAAGAAAACAGGAGTGTGAATTTGTGATTATCTAAACTGATGGTAAAAAAAAAATTAAACATTTGCAAATGAAAATAAAAATATTTCTCAAATAAATCCCCCTCCCCCCAAAAAGAGAGGAAGAGATAGATGTGGCAACAAGCTTGCACCACTGCCCAAAGGACTTAAAGTTGTTCTGACTTTGTTTTCTAAAAGTGATGATAAATTCTACTGAAAGATGATATATGCAAATGAGAATTAAATGAACTGAATACCTGTAAATTGGAATTCATCTTATTTTTATTACCTTGCATTCAAAAATATAATGTCCATATATGGACATTACAATTTATTACTGCAGCACAATCGTGACCCACTGTATAAAGCAATTATGAAGCTGCAAAAAATGCCTGCATAATTTCCTTTCTAGTTTAGGATGCTCTTCCTAATGGTACTCCAGAACCTTAGCTGAAGCAGCCCCTAGCTCTCTATCCCATATGCGAGAGGCAATAACCTTCAAAGGAGGTGGTTAGTTTTACAGTAATACTTAGGGAGGGCTGCATACAGGCTTCCACAGTTGTGCAGAGGTGTGAACTGATCCTATTTGTCAAAACAGGTGTTAATGAAAAAAAACAATTTAAAAATTGGTGTTAATTGTTTCACTGATTAACACTGTTGGGGAAAAAAAAAGCACTAGTGCATCTATTGTTACGAAACACAGCAGCAAGGAGTGACAGGGAAGAAAGGGGAAATAGGATACTTCTCTCATGGGCTGCTGGAGGTGGGAATAAACTATGAAAAGAGTCCTATCTGTTTTCATCCAAGGCAGATGTGAGAGGAACAAACATAGAGGAGTGGCCAGCAGGGAGAGGGAGTTGGTGCTCCTCCTCTACTCGGCTCTTGTGAGGCCCCATCCAGGCCTGGGGGCCCCAGCACAAGAAAGATGTGGAGCTCTTGGAACGAGTGCAGAGGAGGGCCACTAAGATGATCAGAGGGCTGGAGCACCTCTCCTATGAAGAAAGGTTGAGAGAACTGGGCTTGTTTAATTTGGAGAAGAGAAGGCTCCAGGGAGACCTCATTGTGGCCTTCCAATACTTGAAGGGAGCGTATAAACGGGAGGGGGAACAATTGTTCATGAGGGTGGATAGCGATAGGACAAGGGGGAATGGTTTTATACTGAGACAGGGAAGATGTAGATTAGATATTAGGAGGAAGTTTTTCACACAGAGGGTGGTGATGCCCTGGAACAGGTTGCCCAAGGAGGCTGTGTACGCCCCGTCCCTTGAGGTGTTCAAGGCCAGGCTGGAAGTGGCTCTCGGCAGCCTGGTCCAGTGGTTGGCAACCCTGCATTCAGCAGGGGGGTTGAAACTAAATGATCTTTGAGGTCCTTTTCAACCCAGGCCATTCTATGATTCTATGATAATATTATGGAACCGCCCTTTAACTGTGGTGTGGTAAGACAAAAGGAAACAATGAAACAAAGTCCCAGAAGAAAACTGATCTCTTAATTCTTATTTACCATATGCTGCTTAGAAAATATTACCTGTGTTAATACCTGAGGATTAGAACCTAGTCATCATCCAAAAAGGGTACAAACAAAGCAAAAACACGCTTGGCACACTCCATTTCTCCACTAAGTTGAATCCTGCTGCATTTTGTTAATTCAGGCCTAGGAGAATTTAATACCCTTTGCTCCCCATTTGCTTTTCTTGCGCTGTTTGCTCACATTTGGGAGAACTGATGCAGCACAGCTCTCTATTCTGGAGGAAGGGCAGGGCACAGCTTGTGCCCCTGGACACTCTGGGTCAGCATCTGGCACTGCAACGCCACAGGAGATAGCAACATTAATTGCACTGAGTCATTAAAGCTGGAAAAGACCACTAAGGTCATCCAGACCGACCACCAACCCACCCCCCACCATGCCCACTACCCATGTCCCTCAGTGCCACATCCACATGGTTCTTGAATATCCCAAGGAACGGGATCACCACCTCCCAGGGCAGCTTATTCCAATGTCTCACTGCTCTTTCGGAGAATAAATTCTTCCTAATATCCAACCTGAACCTCCCCTGGTGCAACTTGAGGCCATTCCCTTTCATCTTACCTCTCTGCTGGAGCTCAAGACAGAAAATTCCCAGTTCTCACCCAGACTGCCTGTGCAGTCTATGGATACGATGAGCTTAGTTTCTTAAACTTAGTTTCTTTCTAAACAGTACCCATCCCTGTTGGTCAGCACGTTGTTATTTTGAAATACTTCTAGTATACATTAAGTTCTCAACTACTGCATAACTGAATCCATCATCGTGTATTATTAACATGAAAATTCCACTCCTTTAAATAAGGCTTTGTTTTCCTCCTTATAATACAATAAGAACATTGCATAATTTTATAAACTTTGTCTTAGATATTACTGGTTACATTTTTTTGTTGTTTGAGAAAGCAATTTATGCAGTAATTTCATCCTAACAGCAATAATATTCTTAGATAAAATTACTCAGCCCCTTTAAAACAACGTGTGGTAAATTGCTAATTACAGTCAATTAAACCATACAATATGAACTGGTTTTATGCTACTCAGTTTCATCAACCATAATAAATGACTAGTAAATGATATAAAACAGGAAAACATATACAGACTTCTAAGAGCAACATACCTTCTGCACAGTCATAGACTCTGTAAAAATAAAAACCCATTCTCACACTTGTTAACTGTAGTATATGTCTTTCCAGTGATGATGACAACAGTACCAATTCAGCTAGATCAATTAATATTTTTTTCCATTCCCTTTTGGAGAGTTAATTTTATCTTATGTTAAAAAGATATAAGACATAAGATTTCCACATCTGTAAAATGCAACCCACAACTCCAATGTCCCCACCTCTTTGTAGAGCAAAGAGAAAACAGATGGTACCTTTTCCAGCAATAAGCTAGGTAATCCATACTCCCTTCAAGAGATGCTAGCCTTGTACTTTCAGTGTTTCCTTTTATCTAGCAAGTTAGCTGCAATATCATCCATTTTTAACACCAATTCTCCAGGCAATTAACCGCTAATATTTGGCTTACTTCTTTGTGAATTAGATGCAAATTTAGATGGTTTAACATGTCTTGTGCAACTCTGCACTACATCACTGCTGGGAGTTTTCTGAAGAGCATCTGAGCAGTGTATCTGATTCGTCTTAGCCTTGCACATTGAAGGGAAAGCTTTAAAGAAAGCCTTCAAAAGATTTTACCATTTCGTAAAAGAAAACGGAATAGAATGGACTAATCAACTAAGATCAGTACATAACTGATAGAATCAATAAAGAGCAACAATAATGAATCATTCGCGTATCTATGTCAACTGATTGTACCAAGTGCCTTTTCATTAATATCATGTCTCATTTCTACAGCATGTCAATAAATGAATGCAATATATAGGTTCTTATGAAGAGTAATAAGTGCTTCTAACAAGCAGCTCTCTAATGGTCACCTGCTTTGTAAAATGCCTGATCTGTGAAATGGGAGCAATACCGATTTGCTTAGCTGGCTGGAATGTGCATTCTCAAGAAGAGAAGCCAGAAAGTTGGGAACACTTGAAGAAGTCTTGCACCTGATGCCGCGTAGAGACCACAGGGCAAGAAGAGTCTGCGGTGCTCTCTGAGGAAACTGCCACCCACAAGATTTCCTCAGTGAAAGCAAGGCATGCAAAAGCAAGAGAAGAGGAAGGAGGACAAATGATCCCATCCTGACTCTGAATCAGGACATCTTTCAAGCACACAATGGAAATCCACAGTCAAGCAAGCGTTTCTGGGTGCCTGTGCACAGCCAAGTCCCGGGGCTGACTGGTGAGACTGCACTCACCGCTTCTCACGCAGAGCTTTAGAAAGGATTAGACTTTTAATATTTTAAAACCTTTAAAAGAGCAAAAAGTTTCAAAAGCCTTGCAAAGTGACCTTGCATGTTTTAATTATTTACAAACCTTATTTAACTGACTCAATTTGTTCATATTTATAAATGTGACAAAGATATACTTCACTCTGTGCAAATTACGATGCATATTGTATTTGTCCCATCAAATATTGTAAATCTATAATACTATTACACACATAAAGAATATTTAAACAGAACTTCATTTTCTGATCAAACTCTAACTTCAAGCCCAGCTTTTTATTTGGTTATGTCAGTGCAATAATGGAATAAATATTTCCATAGAACAAGTAGCCCCACAGTTCAGAGGTAAATGGGAAAAAAAAAAGTAGATTTGCATTTATTTAACCGTAAATAAAATCCAGTGGTTTTTTTTGTTTTTTTTTTCTGTGTCTGTGTGTGTTTTTAAGCCTGGAACCATACAGTGTTACCTTAATCATCAACAGAAAAGAAAAATCTATTAAACAAACGCTTCAAAAAAGCACTCAAAATGTAGATTTCAAAGTGCTGACTAAAGCTAATGCAAACCGCTATGCAAATAAAACAACTGAATCTTTGTTATTGATAGAGAGCACTCAGACAGACCCATGTTTCAGTAGCATACTAAACAGATTACTGTGACAGCAACCAACAAAACTCACAACTGGTGTTGATTTAATTCTCAATCTTTTTTTTTTATAGAAGATGGGAAATTTCTATTACTTTTTAAAGAGGCATAGCTTACCATTTACCACAAAGGCATTTTTCCCAGCATTTTTTTCAATAGGTTCTGTTAGCTATTTCACAGAAATGCATATTTAACAAAGTCTTTATGATTACATTCTTGCACTCTAAAAATGCCATAATGGATGGCTTCCGGTATAGATTCCATAACAGGTGATGGAAAGACTTTCGGTGTCTCCTCATTTAAGCAGTAGAGCCACAGTGAGGGATGTTTTCTTCTGAGGTTGTGTTCCATACATAGCAGAGTTACATAAACTTCTTTAAGATGAAATAATGGTTACTGTTCAGCCAGATCAATTTTCCAATATAATTCACATTTGGTTTCACAGACAAATAATGCAGAAAACGTTGCTCAGACTATCACTGCCTGTTCAAAAATGCATACTGAATGCACAGCTTCAAAATCAATGTAAACGCTTTTCCAAGAATGTGAGCTGTTTAGCTACACCCAGAACAAGTAGTGTGAGCCAAGAGAAGCAGATACGTAAGAGTAAACAGCTGGTCAAGGAAGACCTGCTCTCCTTTTTTTACACAGTCACACAAAATACTTCATCATTCTTCAGCTGATAAAGCTGGAAAACCATATTGGAGCACTACTACAGAACTGATGACCACATTTACAGATTTGTGTTGTAACAATCCTGGTTAAACTTTATCTGACCCAAAAGATACTTTTGAAAAGAAAAAAAAAAAAGTTTCCTTAATAGGTTGATTTACACTAGTTGATAAAAAAGGTTACAAAGGAGGACAAGGTAGTCAAGTATGGGAACAGGCTACCCAGGGAAGTGGGAGAATTCCCACTCCTGAAGATATTTAAGAAACACGTGGACATAACACAAAGGGACACGGTTTAGTGAAGGACTTGATAGGACAGGTTCATGGTTCGACTTCATGCTCTTGAAGACCTTTTCCAACCTAAATGATTCTATGACACTAGGATTCAGTATTCTCAGACTAAATGATGCTTTTGTGAAGTTTTGTGAAAGAAAATAGGCAGTCTGGAAAACAGCCTTAAAAATACTAAAAGAACAGTCAGAAGATCCACTTTTATCAAAGAAATCATGTTGTCATCATTTACTTGTAAACAAGGTTGGAAAAATACACTCAGGGGACAAAATTAATGTTGTGATCTTGTCATCAGGATAACATAATATTTTTGTGTCTCTCACTACATATAAACCCTTGTACATTCACAAAAAGAATGAAATACTGCAACTTCAGTCAGTTAGGTTAGTCATATGATTGAACCGTCTGCTAGAAAAAAACTGAAACTTTTTTTTTTTTTTTTTTAAGGCAAGGATGGAGAAAACCACGTACCTAGATGAAAACTTCATGACTTGCATGTAGCTTTATGCTCTAACTGTAACCCAACCTTCTTAAAAAGGAGGGCATTGGATTTTTTAAAGTTAGTAAGCCTTTTTAGTTTTACTTTTCAGGTTAACAGCTGGCATTAACATCTGGCTATCCCAGATGGGGGAAAAAATGTTATTTAAATAAAAATTGAAGTCTCAAATGAAAGAAACTATTAGTTGAACTGTCAATGGAGTCATCACAGTTTATGCTCTTACATGACACTTAAACCTGTAATATAGTAGGCTATTTTTCTGAAGCTTGAATATAAACTTCTGATGCATTAAGCAGACAGGAAGAAACTTGCCTCTTCAAAGTAATGCGGTTCATGTGGAGGGAGACATTTGTTTAAGGACAATTCAAAAGACTTGCAGGTTTTTTACACTGCAAACTGATATTTGAAAAAATATTTCACCAGTTTTTGAAGTGATCAGAATAAAGTCTTAAGAAATTCAATCTTTTTATTTGAGAATTAAGTAGTAAATATATAAAGTAACCATGGCTCACTCAGCATTTCTTATTCCGCTACAGAAAGCGTTGAGATTTCATTCACAGAAGTATTGAAATTTTGAGATCTGAAGACATTTATTTGCTGCTGTATGTGCATTAAATTAGTTTATTTCCCAGAGGTACTCAATACTTACTGTATTTTCCATTACTTATTAGTGTTTGTTTCATTATTTAAGATTCTGGAAGATATCTGCTGTTGGTATTTTAGGAATAATAATTCAGCAGCATGCCCCCATATTCCCTATTAGCTTAAAAAATCATTTTTAACAGCTGCAACATTTGAGTGCTGTGATATTTAGAATATCACGTTAGAGAAAGAGAAATGAAGAAGAAGGAAGAAATCCTATAATCGACTCAGCTGTCTGTTTAGGACTGTTTGCTACCGCAGTGTTGCCCAGACGCCTGCCCTACCATCTATAAAGAGCCATCCTGGCTGCTGAGAGCCTCATCCACAGCCCTGCAAGCTCACAGGCTGCTCCACATATAACCAAATGCCTTTGCCATACTCTTACAAGGCTTATACATGTGTCATTGGCTGTTGAATATCCCCCCTACACCGTACTTTTTCTAAATAACTGCTTCCAAGTTTCTCCAAATATATCATTTGTTTTCCAAATTCTCCTCAAAAGATCTAGTTGGGCTGCATTTTCTTGCAGTTGAATCTCACCAAGGTATCTTTGCTCATCTTTCTAGTCTCCCCGCATGCCTCATGTCAGTTCTCTTAACTTTCAAACATTTATATCCCCACAGAACATAGTATCACACGCCAGTTTTATTAGCATGCTGTTAACACTCTCCCCAAGACCATTAATAAAGACGTTAAAAATGACTGGTTCTAGCAGTGATCTTTGTGGTACCCGACACCCTTTGTTTCCAGCCTTTGAGGCAGTTTTTAATCCACGTTACATTGTTCTGATTCAAGCCAATTTGAATTAATTTTGCAAGTAAGTCTTTGCAAGGTAGTGGCAAACTTGTTACTAAATAAATAAATAAATAAATAAATAAATAAATAAATAAATATTACTACGCTAATCCCTTAAGTTTTCAAGTTTTATTTCTGAATCTGTTAAAACAGTGTCCCTTATTAGCCATATACACAGATAACTATGTCCTATATATATGTATCCTTTAGATATGACATAAAAATTTTACATGTATAAGGAAAAATGAATACCTATACAGAAAATATAGAAAAATGGAAGCTAATGCTAAACCTATTCAAGCTAAAATCAATCCTTTATCAGTGATGAGAGGAAAAAACACTGCATTTCATCAGAACAAAAGGAACAATGCCCAAATTTCCAGAAAAAGAAATGGTAGAGCAACAAAAGTTTTCTCTACACTGCTATATACAGCTGCTGGAGAGGGTGATTCTCTGACCAGTAGTCCTATGTATGGGGTAGCTGACTGAGTCTATGTTGCTAAGTCCACATCATATCTCCTGAGACTAGCAGCATTGTCAGTTCACAGCACTTGGGTTCTCATGATGATGGGATTTGAGGATTTCACATTTTAATAGTTTTTTCTCCCTCCAACCCATGCTGTGTTTAAGGTAACACAATGGCCTCAGCAGAGCAGCATGGCACCCATGGGATACGTACCCATGAAGGCAGCTCATCACAGATATTACCAGTTGAAACTTTATTTGCATTGTTTTTGGCACCAGCCAGTTGACGAAACTCCAAAAGAAATTTTGAAATTGAGCTATCATTCACGTGAAATAAAAAATCAGGGGCCCATAACCTGATAATGAACTGGAGAACTAGTTTATTTGAGTACTGACAATACCTAGAGTAAATCACACCTTCTGTGAAACAACACAGTAGAACACACAAGAGAGGTAAATTAGAGGTTAGTAGAAGACAGAGATAGTAGCTGATCATCAAACTCTCCCTCCCCCATACTTAAAACCTATCTGGTATTTCTGGGTAAAGTGGATAAAGATCAGCAATTGCATTTTTTTTTATTTTTTTTTGTAATTAGTAATTTTATTTAGTGCTTCTATACCAACTGTCAGCCGTATCCATTCACATTTGTATATACATTTCCTGTTATGTATGCTTATTAAGAATATTTTTGTTTCACTGCTCTTTGGGAATATTGTTTGTTTTTCATTCCTGGCTCCTTCTACTCCCTCTCCGTCCTACAGTGTTCTCCAATAGTCTACTCCAATCCTATGCTGCTGGACAGTGCGAAGTGCTATTCAGTCCTTGTGATCCTGCCTTGTCTGTTAGATAGACAGACAAAACCTGCAAGGAATAGATAAAATCAGCAGTGGCATGATGCCCGGACTGTCTGTAGTCCCCCCAAGTCTTGTTCTTTCCTGATCTGTCAGGCCTGATATTTGTGCCACACCTGAAATAAGGTTCTTTTGTGGGCTGAGAGGTGAGAAGAACAGGATGTTCCAGATCTTGGAGATTGTTACTCTCCATGACTACAACCACACATGCATTTCCACCTCTCTGAAATGGAGGAAATAAGTAGCCACTCTTCTTTTTTTTTGTTGCTGTTCTTCAGCACCAGATTCCAGGGAATCAAATTCATATGCAATGTTACGTTTTCCTCTAACGAAATCAAGTCATTCAGAAACCTTATTTTTAAAATTTCCTTTTATTCTTCATTTCTCAGATTTTTCTGCATCAAAAGTATATTGTTGTACATTCTTTAAGAACAAATATAACATGGTAGAAAGAATGATCTGTAGCTCACACTCAATAAGCATTTTTTTTTAAACATAGGTCTCACCTTCAAATTTCAGGGATTTTTGTCAAGTAACTTATGTAGGTACAAGCTCCTTAAAGTGTCCTTTGGGGACATCTGTCTTCCCAATTTCATCATTTCAAGTGAATATGATACTACCGTCCCCAGGTAAAAGTCATGATGCAATTCTATCAGACAGTTGCTGTACTTTGTGTGGCGTGGGTGTGAGAGCTAATTTTGTCCTTAGATTCAGAGGCTTCATTAACAGTCTTAACACATTCACTGCAGCTTCCTAAATCCTTTCAGGCTTTAACACTTAAGCTACTGCATGGGGAAAAAAAATTTCATATACAGAAAAGGTTATTTCTCTAGCTCAAATGAAACAGATACTTTAGGTAATGCTAAGTGCCACATTACAGCAACGTTATACTAGTCAAATGAAATTTATGATAAATTAATTATAGCTATCAAAGGCTGTAAAATACTATTTTGGATGTTATAAAATAAGTGAAGCCCTGAACTGAAATGCACAGAGTGGAAATTAAGTTTCAATTTTATGCAGGCATATGGAATTCACCATAATGCATATCATAACACTTTGCTGTTATGTTATGAATTATATTCAAAGAATCTCCTCAGATGACACCAATCATGATAATTGATAAATAAAATATATGGAAAAAAAAAAAAAACCTTTGCCTTCCCTCAAAGACAGGCCTTTTGTTCCAGCTTTAAGATGCTTCATATTAGGTAAATTTTAGTTACTTTCTAAAAAAAATAACAAAATTGAAACTCTTATTAATATTCCTCCTCTATACATCAGTTACAGGACAGAAAAAGCTAAGCTATTCTGTCATGTGGGTCTTGAAAAGCTTTTGTACGTAAGAATGTTTTCATCAATTGACAGTGTGTAGGAAAACTTATATATTCATTGTCTTTTTCTTAAAAGATGTCTGCGGCAAAATTTATAACACAGATGGCCAAATTTCTACCTGCTACTGTTTGTAAGACATGTAAATTCGAATTCTGCATTTAAATTATACAGAATCCAGCTCCACTTCAACTTAACATGAGTACTTACAGCTCCCCTTGCAACTGCTGTAATAAAGGGAAGAATTACCCTTACATGGATTTTATATGGATATTGCTTGTTTATTTCTACTCCTTTTCATTCTCAATATACCTAAGTCTGTTTTTGATTTTGACTTTATGACTGAAGTAATTTAAGAAATTTTCAACTGTGGACAAACTTAATTCCAATTACAGTTGCTCCAACATCTGCAAAATATTTTGAGCACTAACGTTCTTTTCAGTGGTAGTGAGGTATGGACGGAACAAGAATAAATTTTGCATTCCACAATCAAGCATTATTCCAGCCTTTCTGAACAGTGATTCCTGCTGCTTTCAGACTGCTACAGCAGCCCTTTTGTAGAACAAAGGGACCAAATTGACTGAAGAATGGAAATCATTAACTAGATTACTTTGCACATGGAAAAACTATAATAATTTCCATTTTATACTTAAAATTTTCTAGAAGATCACACATTATTTGTTGGATGCTGCAGCATCTAAAAGCAATTCAACATGAAACCTAACTTGTTTTAGAATCTAAAGATGCTTACAGTAAAATCACAACCACACCAATGCCAAATTTACCAATACACTTAGTAAGGAGAAAACTGTCCTCTTGTGGAAACTACGCTGGAAAAATATTTAGAAGATAACCCGAAGGAACAAAATAAAGGACAACAACTATCATATTCACATTCTCTTTTTTTCATTAAATAAACAGAAATACACGGACACAAAGGAGAGAAGGGAGACAAGAGAAACTGAGATTCATTCCTCATGACCTTTAAAAGCAAATCTGCTTGGAGTAAAACCTGCACTGGAGAAAAGAAGATGTTTAATTTTCCTGCTAACCTTACGGATTTCTGAATCATTACACTTTCATTATCTGCTGTCCTCTACGCTGAAGAAAGATCTATGCTGACCTCCTGTCCTGCAAGGTTGGAGAAATACTTCCCTCCTCTATGTGAACCAGATACCTGGAAGGATTATCTGCAGTACATGACCTGACAGTTCTGGGTATGTAACTGTAGCTCGTGGGTAGGGTTTTTATTTCACTGACAGCAGATTTCAAGTCAGGAAACAGGTCCTCAGTCTCAATCAGCTAAAATATTCTAAACGGTGTTTTCTTCCTGCATCTCAGGCTTGCTTTCATGTTATTTTCTAATCTTCCTCACTAGTCAACTGATACAGAAGGGAGGTAGTTTAAGGCCTGAGTTTGCTGTGGATGAACGCTGCCAACTGTACATAACATGAACTTAATTTGTGAAGATAATCTTTGCTTAAATAGATCAACATTTCGAATGTATGCAACATAGAAATATTGCCTGAAAGGATGGTGTAAACCTTTCCCCACATTCACTGATCTTCCCTTTTTGGGATAGTTTTCTCTCTAGCCAGGGAAAACATGAATATGGTTGTAATAAAGTGTTTTGAGATTATATTCTTGCTTTTATTCACAGAGAAGAAAAATATAAGAAATGTGTATCCTCTGCTGAAAAAGCAGCTTGTAAGAAATCCAATCCTCTGCTTTTTACTACTGAATAGCAAGACCTTGTTTAAAGCCTCTTTTTTTTCCAATTTTGAAAGGAATTTCTAATGTTTCTTCCTGTTCTACAAGCATTTTAAATCTTTCCCCATCTCATTTGGTCTCTGAAAAAAGGGAAAGTTAATATAACAGTACGGGGAAACGCTAGGTATAACTACTTTGAGAGACTTTTCTTACTCTAAAATAGTATAGGCAAAAGAATCTCATAGCTATGAGCGATAGTGTTTTTAGGTAACTTCTCCTTTTACGAGGAGCTTAGTAAAGCATGACAAGTGAGGAGCAAAGTAACCAGTCTGCAGTGAGTGCTTCTTATTCCTCACAAATCAGTGAAGGATGGTGGTCTGTCAGAATATGAAATGCAGAGGTGGGTAAACTAATCTGGTTTACTTAGGCTTTCAGTGAAAGACTAGAAAAAATATATTCACAGTACAGGGTTAAGTCTTCCTGCACGATACCAACAGATTTCAGTTACTGAAAAGACATTAATTTGAAGCCACAATGACTTTGCAAGCACAAACACTAAATAAGTGAATTCAGGGCTTTCTTTCTCCATAAAGGAGAGCTTTAGACAGATACGGTGGATCAAAGAATCAGAGTTCAGTAATGCAGAAATCCACAGATGCTGGTATGAACTTCATTTATAGACTGTGTGACCTGTGTCAGTGGGAAACTGCAAGTATAACTCAGCAATCGTGTTGCTATCTTAATGTCTAAATACTCAAACAATTAGCTAGGCTCACACTGATTTATCAAAATTCAGCATGATAAGGAGGAAATACACTGGTATAGCCACACTTCTAATGGAAACAAAAAGAATGAAATCTATAAAGACAAAAGTGAAGATGAGGCAGATGCAGATGGGAAAATGGAGGTTTGGGGGAATATCAAGGTTTTGGAGGAGAATCACAGAGCTAAAGAGCAGGGAACACTAACTGTTGGATAAAGGATGCAGTGATTTGCATTTTCAAAAGACTTGCAGAGCTAAAGACAAAAATAAATTTTCAGAAGTGATTAACATTAGCTGACATACTAAGGATGGGGATGGAGAATTTAAGAGAGGAAGAAATGAAAAAATAATCATAATATTCTGAAGAAAAAAATAACAATTTAGTGGAACTGTCCCAGTGAGAGACTGGTTCAGACTTCTGATCTCAATTTTAGTAATATTGCCTCTGTTTATCAGTAGGTTTGTCAGGAAAAACCTGCTGTCCCTTAAGAACTGCAAGGAAACGCATGTTTGAGTCCACAAAATACACAGTGATTGGGCGTTGGTAAAGGTGGGTCCATTTTGTTCTCTTTGCATGGACTTGCCCTACTCCCCCAGCTGGTGTGAGACTTCCCAGTCTTTTTAATGTGTGCATCCCTTATAACCAGCTTCAGTCAAGTCTTTCTACCATTTCCCTTCCTTTTCTGGTAGAAGATAAAGAACGTTTGTCAGCTCTTCTCAGAAGTTTAGCAATCTTGAAGGCAAAAGCAATATTTCTTTCTCTTAGTTGCTGAGAAAAGTCTTCTTCAATGTAAAGCTTTGTAGCACAGGGGCAATGAGACTGGTTCCACTCTCATTGAATTCTCCAGATAAAAAGTGCAAAACATTCTGAAATGAAAAGTGCTAAGGAATAAAAAATGTTATGGAATGAAACTCCCCTTCAGTGGGGCATTATATATGAAGGCAGATGTTTTACTGGCTCATCTTTCAGAAAACTTACTTAGCTCACTCGGTGTTTGCAATAACTAGTGTCAAGCACTTCCATGACTAAAAATGAGTCAACATATGTGGGAACAAAATTGAACAATCAATAGAAATTTATCTTCTAGAGATGTTGGCACATCAGAAGAAGAGAAGAACTGCAAATGTCTTATGAAGGAATCATGATATCCAGGATATATAAGATTAAAGAATGTTAAAATAATGAAGATCCAACCAACATAGTAGAGATTTTTAAAAAGGTGATAAATTAATACTGACTGTAAAGAAAAATGGCAGGCAAACTAAGGAAAATTTTTAGGACAAAATGAAGATTTTAGAGAACACTGAAAGCAAGCAAATAGTAAGGCTATGATACAGCCAGAAGTTTATCCATAAACCATGAACAGAGAAACTCAATGTCATTAAGTAATCTAATACTGAAAACCAGATCTCAAATGTTTGCATAAAATGAAAAGTGTGGCGTGACCACTAGAACACACAGCTACCTTTTAAACATGAGAAGATGCAGGACTGCACATAGGGTCAATAGACTGAAAAACACAGTTCTCTTGATCAGATCCAGAGATTATAAAAGCACATCCTACTTCATCAGTGTACATGGCAAAGAATGGCACTCCACTACAGTAAGTTAAAGCATCATCCCTATACTAATCCTGATGCAATACAACAGACCATTCCTACCCTTGACATTGAGTTTTATGTACCCCAAAAGCAATAAACATCACAACTGAACTACATCAAAGCAGAGATGAATGTATAGTCAGAGGCTGGATAAAATTAATCATTTTGGTGCAACTGTGCTAATAATTATTTAGGGGAGGATGAACAGCTGAAAGAACCAAATTGAACCTGACAAGAGAATGAAAATAAATAAACCTCAAGAAATATGAAGAGGGATTACTATAATTAGCTAACTAAAAATCCTCAGTTTTCTATTAAAATTTGAGAAATAAGAAGAGGCAATTCAATTTGATCAGTACAGCTCTATTCAGAAAGGGAGAAGAACTCCTTGAGAGCAGCCCTACAGAGGAGGACTTGGGGGTTCTGGTGGATGAAAAGCTGGACATGAGCCAGCAGTGTGCAACTGCAGGCTGGAAGGCCAACAGTACCCTGGGCTGCATCAAAAAAGGGGTGGCAGCAGGGAGGCGACTGCATCCCCCTACTCCACCCTTGTGAGGCGCTATCTGCAGTATTGTGTCCAGGCCTGGAGTCTCCAGTACAGGAAGGATGCAAAGCTGTTGGAGTTGGTCCAGAGGAAGCTGGAGTATCTCTCCAATGGAGACAGGCTAAGGGAGTTGGGCTTGTTCAGCTTGGAAAAGCGAAGGCTCCGGGCAGACCTCACTGTGGCCTTCCAGTACTTGTAGGGTGCTTACAAGCAGGAGGGGTACCAAATTTTTACATGGTCTGATAGTGATAGCACAAGGAGAAATGGCTTTAAACTAAAAGAAACTAGATTTAGATTACAGAATAGGAGAAATTCTTTACTCAGCGAGGCACTGGCACAGGCTGCCCAGAGAAGTTGTGGATGCCCCATCCCTGGAGGCACTCAGGCAGCCTGATCTAGTGGGGGGCAACCCTGGCCATGGCAGGGGGTTGGGACTGGGAGGGCTTTGAGGTCCCTTCCAAACCAAATCATTCTATGACAGCTGTAGAATGACACACAAGGCAAAATAGCACTTAGAAAATAAATAAAAGAAAGCAAGAAATTTTAACAGTCAATATACCTCAAACACTAAACAGCTCCTCTTAGTTAAATTATTCCAAAAACTTTAGTTACATTAATTGCAAATTCAATAGTTATCTGACATCTAATTCTAATTCTCATTATATTTATTTTTAACCACTGTGAATTTATTAGACCATGAAAGTAATCCTTTTACGTTCTTTTGTATTCCCAAACTGACATAAGTCAGCCTCTGAATTGATACTCACTCTCTACATACTTATTTAAAAAAAAAAAATCAGTGATAATACTACCTATGCTGGTTTCTCTGAGAAAAATGCCATACTACATCCAGTAATCTGAAGATATCTCCTAACATACACCCAATTAATGGATACATTAGTTCTGTGTATTACCAAAACTTGTAAAAATGTGTAATCCCCCTACAGTGAGTAATTTGATGTTACAATAAATATTTGTAAAACTCCTCAGAACTGCTTAATGTTTGTAGACATGCTACAGTATTTTAGTGAGAAATCCAGTGAGCTAGTCATTCTCCAGAACAAAGTATTCAGAATACATGATGCTATTATTAGCCCAGTTCCCAATGTTTCACTAATCAAAACACTGTACTCATAAAATTAATCATTTCAAACAACACCTACAAGTCTGAAAATATGGCAAGATGAAGGCTGATGCAACAAACTTGGCTCCAGGTATAAATCTCAGAAAAGTAGCACTAGAAAGAAATGGACAGTAACACAAATAGAAAAATATACAGTCTCTGATCTTGGAAACTCTGTTGTAATTTTGAGGTCATGACCATTCACTCACTACTGCTGACTGACTCTGTATTATGAACACCACTACTGTCACAAACTATTTCACAGTAGAAAGGTCTTAACTGTGAGATCACTTTTTACCACTTAAAAAACCGTGTTTTTGTCAATTCTTTGATCGCATAGTGGCAAAGATTTTCCTTAAAGATAGCTCTAGAAGTGCTTAAAAAAGAACTCCTTAACAAGTTTTTATTAACAAAGCTAAGTAATTTAAGCTATAGGAAGAGCAAACAGGTGTGGTTTACATCTTTGCTTGAGTCTGATTTTTCTTGGTACCTCAGCTTGACCTGATTATTTATAATTTTTTGAACAGTGAGAAAAGACTTTTCAAAACGTTGTATGTGATAAAAATATCTGTAACTATGCAGCTGTTCCAAAAGAGACCTGTTTGCGACAGTTTTTAGACAAGCCTCAAATCAAGCTACCATTTTGCGCATCATTTAAGAATGTTCCATTCATCTCTTTTTGCCCCTCCCCGGTCCTCACCACAGAAACAAGTAAATCAGAAAGCCCTTCACAGGATGGGCCCAGCCATCATCATAGCAACAATATTATCTGCTGAACATGCGATGGAACATTATCAGGCCTACACATTTCTCTTATACGTCAACTGCAAGATTGTACTATGTTTGCTAGTCATGAATTATATAGATCATTCTACAGATTACATACTCATAACAAGCCATTTTCAAATCTTTAAAGGTGAACATACATACACACACACACAAAAAAAAACCACCCTGAACTTTGAAGTCTATGAAAATCAATAATTGCTAGACATGTGGGATCAGTGTAGGAACACTAAGTGCATAAAGGCACTAAAAAATAATACATACAGTCAACTTCAAAACTGCTGAAGCAGCTATTGCACAAAGAATACAATAAAGTACTGTAACTGCACTGCAGTAACTTTCTGATGCTAATGTCTTTTTACATTAATCCTTACTGTAAGTCTACTAAACGCATTAATTAGAGTAACAGTGTTGATTATATGTAAGGATATTCTTATCGATGTAATCTCATTTGGAAAGGTAAGTGAATGTACAGACAAATGGTCCTTCAATGGAGAAGCAAATCATCTGGAGCACCTCTCTCTGGTTTTCTGTGATACGCACATTTTCAAGCAAGGTTTGCCTCAGTTATAACTTTTTATCTCAATCTCCTGATGATACAATTAAAATAAATTATCAGGATCTCTGTTGCCATAAACATGGAGAGATGAATCTTGCTCAGCTTGATATGTTATTACAATATACTTGGAGTACATTATCTACTCAGGGACAACAGAAATCTTGCCAATTATAAAAAAAATAATTCAACCACTTACGTTGGTTTGTTTCAGACTTTTTTTGGAATTGTAATAATCTCAGATTTCAGTACTTTAATATTTAGAAAGTATAAACACGTGTTCTGCATCTAGAACACCTTGGTATATAACTGCAGCTCTTCATAAATCCAACTTGTTTAAAAAGTAAAGTTCATTATCATCCACAGTGTGTCATTAACTTCTTACCAGTCAGAATGGTCTTTGCCTCTGTGTAGCTTCTTTCTCTCAAAATATAGTCTTTTCAAATACTGAACATCCTCACTGTGTTCCTATTAAGCCATTTTGCAATAGCCCCATTTCTGAACAAAACATTCTTATCACAGGGTAGCTGACATTGGTGAGAGTTAGATGACCTTGGTGGTGGCTGCAACATTTGTAATTCTCCAGCACAATCAATTATCTCATGATAATGCTTTCTGTCAGAGAATACTGTAATACAATGAGAACTAGATTTTTTTTCTCCTGTGAAAGAGGAGATATGCTTTGACTGGTATACAGAAACATTCATACACGGGTCACTGAATAACAAGAGAACTCAGTAACAAAAAAACTACAGTAGATATTTATATAGCCCTGTACTTGACATAATGACCTCTAGGCTGATTATAGTAAGTAATATTTGTCAAAAGGATATGCCAGTGACTGCCAAATCTTCCAATATGTTTTATTTTAAAATAGTGCAAAAAATAATTAATTTCAAATCATACTCTGGTTAAGAAGTAGCCTAGCGTAATACAGCAGCAATTCTAATCACTTCATGTAAACAAAAAGGAAAAATAGTAAAAAATAAATTGAAAGTTTGAAGCAGAAAGTTTACACTGCCGAGAAAAAAGTTCTGTGTTTACATATATACATATAATATAGTACTACATGTAGTGACTGTAGTGTGTATATATATATGTATAGTACTACTTAACTATGGTATGTGTCATATATAATCTCATGAATTTAGGCTTTTCTGCACAGTCACAAACACAACCATTACAATGAAACAATAAACAACAAGCAGCAGAACAAAAATCACAAAAAGCAACAAAAACAATCCCTCTCAAAATTTGGAGTCTCCTAACAAATACATCAGAGAGTGTAATTCTAAATTCGAGGCATCTAAAGAAGACTCCAGCTAGTAGCATTAATATATTGTTCTTATTTTTATGATTTAAAATATCTTAGCCCATAGAATTTAGAAAAGATCTAAATGTATGTGAGCTCTAAGATGGACTAGATGAAGCATTCCTGTGAGTGTCAGCAATTTGCCTTGCTTTTACAGATAGGATTGCCTACAGGCTTGACTTTCCTAAAAAGTTTAGGATCAACAATTAATTTAAGTTGAAAGTTCAGAAGTCAACTGGTCAAAGCCTGTACTCACAGTAGGGGTCACTGGATTTACACAGGGAAGTTAGAACACTGTATTTTGAGAGAAATTGAAGTGTAGTGTTCACTCGTATGAACAGTCAATTATAGCTATCAGAGTATCCTCTACAGACATTAAAAATGGAATTGAAATAAATATTTCACTATAAGACAACATCTGAAAATAACATTTAGCATAAAAATCTTCAGAATAATAAAATGTATCATCTCACAAGCGTGGCATGACACCAATCAACACTAAGATATCCCAGTAAACATGACATAAACTTTACTGAATATATGAGAAATGACTAATAACTATACTCACAAACTAGAATTGGAGGCAAAACCAGTATCTGTATGATCTCAAATTTCTTTGCGATAGTATTCAGGAATTAATGATACGCTACAACTTCTTAAAAATCTATTTTCAATTTGTATTTTCACTAAAGTGTTCAAAATAAAAAAAAATCTGAACAGTAATCAATATACATATTAAGTGCATTAGTTACTGTTGAATTCTTATCTCTGCATCAAAACACAGTAAAAATGAACATAAAGATTAATCAATATCATGATTTCTGATCCTATTTCAAGGAATAACTACTAAATTACTTATCAAGAGCCAACTTACTCTTACGGAAAAGTGAACTGCTGAATTTAATGTGTGGAAATCGTAAAGCAGAGATATTTGGACATGTGCTTTGAAGTTTAGGATCTTAAACAGCATCTGAAACAACAGAGGATTTTGCCTTCCCAGAAATTAGCAAAAAAAAAAAAAAAAGTAAAAAAATAAAGAAAATATACGCACAACCCTAAAGTCTGCTTTGAAATCTTACCATCCAGAAATCCAGAAAACACTGCATGACTTTTAGTAATATGAACTGTTACCTTCAACTTAAGAAGAAAGAGGATCCATTTTTCAGACTGTGGAGTGTTGCTAATTGTTAAAAAGACAGTTACATCTAAGAATAATAATCACTAGCAAACTATGTATCCTCAGGATATTTCATGTTTAAGTGGCACTCCTTTTAGTTTCTGAACCTTTAACGTTTCTTCTGTCACTGAAGATGACCGGTTAAGATGCTACAGTCAGCAGCTTAACTACGCAAATTACATAAGAAATAGGGCTAGGATTATCTGTTCTGAATACATACTTAAATTTGAGGTAAGAAATACTTCTTTCTGTGGTCTGCCAACTAAACAGCAGTAGGAAAGAGTATGTGTATGCATGTAAGCAAACTCATACACATGTATATTCATGTGCCAAAAAAACTTTATAAACAGCACAAAGCAAAAGATTCAAAATAATTTTAAGGAAAAAATGTATGAAAAATCTTTTGTCAAACAAATTTCAAAAATTGTATAAAGAAACCAATAAAAACCTGCAGCTTAGCTCTATTTTCTTGGTTTAAATACATTCCAATTCTTTCAAACTGTAATAAAAAAAAAAAAAAAAAGATGAGTGAGTTCTCATGTGAGATTTCATTATAAGTAGAAGTCAAACATGTAAGTTCATTAAATTGAAAGAAAAATCTTGGACAAGAAGTCAATGAATTCTATAATCCTGACTTTTCTCCAAAGAATGCTGCCTAACAGCACAGACAGGATATGCCTCCTGAAATCCAATACAACTGCAGAAACTCAGCAAGAAAAAAGAAGTAAGAAACTTGCCAAGTAAGAAACTCGGTATTCTCTCACATCTCTCCATCTCTATGCCATTCAGAGCCTGGTAATCAAGCTTTTTGTATAAAACAGAGTTGTGGCCAATTCCTAAAACATAGCATCAATAAAGCAGATGGCAACCAAAACTCAGAGATACCTTAAAATATTACTAGGCTGTTCAGAGGGGTTCTACTTCTGTTCTTCCACAACCTTCCCTCATTCCTTCTAGAACAAGAAGCAGTGGGTGACTGGAATCTACAAAACTTCAATCAAATCAGCAAAATGTTCATTTACATCCGTAACAGCTTAATTTCTACCACAACATAGCAGACAGATTGAAGAAGAAATTATTCTAGCTGTTTGACTAAATGGGATCTTGGGAATTACACCTTCCAAATAATAAACTTCTTAGTCTTGGTCTTAGTTTCCTGTACACACAATAGTTTTTCTCCAGAATCATTAGTACAAATGTGAATAAAGGAAAAAAAAACAAAATGACCTCCAATAGCACAACTGAGAGTTCATTACATTAAAAACTTACATGATTAAACCTATTTCTCCTCATTATACAATGAAACAAAAACAATTTAGGTAAACTATTGACTTCGTCATACATTCAGAAAAAGTAGAATCCACTGTTTAAAGACTTGCAATTGAGGAAAGTAACAAGTTCTTCAAACTCTCAAAACATACCAAACTTCAACACTACCTAAGGCTCGCTTCTTGACTACAAATAGAGCAAAAGCCTTTCACTTCATCTGCCATAAGCATTTGCTCTCACCATGCCGTCTGCTGCTCCTCTTTCTTCCCAATTTTCTGCACTGATCTATGTCTGGATGCTTACTTTTTATTCCTTGGTATTATTAAGTTTATTATAAAGCACTTAATTTCTAGTTTCCCAAACCCTGGCAAGCTATTTCTTTCCCTATAATTTAAAATAAAATAAATTTTCTGCATAAAAGGATACCACAAAGATTTGCACTAGACACTATCAGTCTAATTAATAGTCTATTTTAAGAGCTTTCACACACATGCAAGACTCCTATTGCTAGAGCACCTCACAACTCCTGTGCTTACAGTTTCAAATGATTTTATTTTCCTACTACAAGGGGAAAGATAATACACAGAAAATAATCAAGTCTTAAAAATAAAAAACAAGTGCTTTTCTAAATCTTGGCCCTCAGCTATCTAATATCACAAATGAGTTCAGAAACAGAAGAAAGATTTCACCTGGTTTCCTGAATTACCTAGCAATACATTGGTCATTGGACTATTATTTCCTGCTTCTGAAACTCACATTTAATCATTCATATTTAGAGATTCATCACAAAGTGTTGTCCTAGAGAAGATGAATATCTGTGTTATTTTGAAGTCCTTGTCATCTTTCATTGAAGATTTTCAAAGAGTTTTAACAATGAGTAAGACTCATCTTCTTACTGTAAATGAGCATACTATGCTGAATAATGATAAGCAAGTTTACATAAGAGAGCAATAAACAATGAGCATACACATTAATGCCATGAACTTTGTTGGCTCCATCTGCAAGGGAGCAAAACGGACACTGATCAAAAATTTCTCAAGGTATCTGTAAGTTACCTAGTAAGAAATAACATCATATTAAATTAGAGAAAAACATATTCTTTATTCGGGGAATACAGCAGGAATCAAAATGCATCTGTCATGTAAGCAACAAAATATTACTAAGTTTGCTCCAACTCAAGTGAAATATGAAATATGTGGCAAATCAACTGGTCAGAAACTGAAAGAAGACTGGGAAAACATACTCAAGTCTCAAAAGTGAATTCCTAGTACAGAAACAATCATAACATAAAAAAATCATATACTAAGTATCTAAGTAAACAGGTTACACAATAGAAAAACTAATATACTTTACAATTTTCAAAATAAGAATAAAATAGAGGGGAAAAAATTAGACAAGGACAGATATCCTTGTTTAATACTCTTAAGAGCAACGTTGACTCATTCAAGTCATTCACTATTGCACAAATTATATTAGGTAGTACATTTTATTAATACAAAGTATATTAGTAATAATGTTTATAATAATGTCTATAAGAGTCCTTCTTTAGAGACTAACATTTCTGTAAATAGAAATAAATTAGAAATGGGTTGCAATAAACAGTTTCTCTTTTCTAGAAGTATATTCTAGAAGTTAGAGTTAGCACAAGTTTTGATTTAGAGTACTTTCAGCTAAGTGTTGTAGGTACTCAGATTATTAAAAGGAAAATCCATGTGCATAATGAATTAATGTATCTGTTTTGTTGATGCTATTAAATTGCTCATATTACTTTTGTTAGGCAAAATACTGGGACAAGGAATGAACTCACAACTGCATAGTTAGTACTTAACCAGCTTATATGAACAGGGAGGAATGTCAAAGTCAAAACCAAATATAAGCCAAAAATGCAGAAGTGGAGGACTGTTCTCAGCAGAAATGAAGCCAGCCTTTATCCTCCTACAAGCTATCAAGTATATATCACCCAGTGTGTAGCTGTGGAAACATTCACTCTTTGGCTTATATAAGATGGGAAGACATTCCTTATTCCTTTTTCTAATATCTTTCTCTCCAAAGAATAAAAAAGGGGGATTTGATAGCACAATGATAAATTAGACACTTGATGCATGCCTTTCAGTTGTCCCTGTAAAAACTCTAAGGTACCTAAAACTACATGTCAAATTGAAACTGGCAAACTATTACCTCTCTAATCATCACTGGATAAGATAATGGGGATAAGGGAAAAAGAACAAACTGCTCTCTAATCAAAACAGAGACAATAATTATTCTTTCAGAAACAAAATCCAATGAATGTGTCATCATATTAAAAAAAATCACTTCACATCCACAAAATAAAAAAAACAGAGGTACATGGTGGATCCTAGAAACTCTTTTGATAGCTGACTTGGGTAAATAGAAAAGGAAATGACTGCATAAGTAAATAGAACATAAGAACCCATAAAGGGTTTACTGCCATTTGTTATTAACCATGCCACGTTATGTCATAACAAATCACCAGCTATGCACAATATGTTTTGCTTAAAAGGTACCCATAAAACAAACGTAATAAAACCACTATTTCTCTTTTTTCTCAAAACTGAAAATAAAAATACCACTATCACAAGGAAATTCCTAATTTTAGTTAAAAATATGTAAAATATTCATTCAATAGGGTACTTTAATAATTAAATTAAACTAGATCTTGCCTCCCTTTCACTGTTTATTTTCTTTCAGTAGTCCCGCTGAAGGCTATGAAACTGACATTCCTGGAAAGCAACATCTCTCTTGATAGTCAGGACAGTTAAAGTTTGGAAAATGGCAAGAGTTTCCTCAAACGACTCCAAAATGCCTCAGCAACATCCAGGAATGCTGGATTGTCCTTGACCTCCTGCAGCGGCTGCTGAAACCAGTGCCAATTACTGTCAATTGCGTTAGCTTATTCTGCAGCGTAGACACCTGCAGACCATGAAATGGAACAAGATCACAATTGCTTTCATACAGGTCACCATGCAGCCATCAGTTGGTAACAACTGTCACTCATTGCATACAGAAAACATAATCAGATTGACAGTACAGAGATGAATGTCACTGTTTTCCCGTCATCATTAGTCTGCTGGATCTATTGCTTCCAGAGGAAAAAGTCAGTCCTTCCTCTCCCTCAGATATTCATATTTTTACCCCAAATCAAAATAAATAGCTGTAAGATACATGCCCATAATATATTAAACAATTAGAAAGGCAAAGCGATTTGTCCCTGACAATGAATTTTCTCTACTCACTTGTTTCCCCATAGTCAACGGAAAGAGTATGCACATATGCTGGGCAGGAGAAAAGGAGGGAATGAGAAGGGAGAGACAGATTTTGTACTGTGCTGGAAACTCAGCTGATCTGGATGCTGGTAGAATAATGACAGGAGTAAGTCAGATGTCTCCCACAACTGCATCACGCCATCAGCCTCTTTCTAGATGCACTAAGAGAGTTGTATGACAGCCATCTCTGCTGATACTAGGTCCATAAATACGTAAAAAAAAAAGCAGTAATCTTTCTTTTTTAGGTGACTAGTCCTTAGGCAAACTGAAGAAAACAACTGCTAAAGTCCTATGTGTATTCTGATAGGATTCATCTCCAAATAAAAAATGCAGCAAACACAACAATATACAATACAAAAAATATTATCCCAGAAAGAAAAGTTCTAAACACCCCATGTTGCATGAGATCTGCCAACACGCCGCTGAACTTTAGAGAACTGAACTTCAACAATTTCCTCTTACAATCTCCTCGCTTCCTCTCAGAAAATTATTATACATATATTCTTTCAGAGTCTGTGACTGTATACATAGGTATATATAGTTATATATATGGTTATGTATCTATATATTACTGTACCTATATAGAGAGATATATAGATATATCTATATAGATATATATAGATGAATATATAGTTATATATAGACATACAGTTATATATCTATATATCTATACATACATCTATATATATGTACAGTTACAGACTCTGAGGGAATCTCATAGCCGTTAAATAGTAAAACAATCCAAACGATCGCAAAGTAAAAAAGTTGTATTGGTTGGTGGAAGTCATCTGCTAAGGCAACAAATGTATTTTTCATCCAATTCCCACCTTATACACAAAGTTTAGAAGTTCACAAATCACAAAGACTGAGACGATTGTCAGAGGAACCTTCTCTCAAACAAAGGAGAGAAGAGATACTTTAGTGGTGAGATACTGTTAGTATCAAGGTGTTAACCTTCTAACAATAGATTTTAATAGCACATTCTGAAACTGCTAATTGCACTTTGCCTCCTCCTAATAAAAATTTTAAAAAGCACCTCAAATTGGCCTTTTGCCCCTCCTTCAGGCAAAATGGAGCATAACACCTCTTTCTTCCTTACTCTGTATTTCAAAATCTTTTTTTTCCTCCTTTTTTTTTTTTTTTTATCTATGCGAACAGTATTTCATTTCATTTCCAAATTCAGGCTTACTTTAAGATTATCAAACTTCAGGTTCTTATAAATAACAAATACATTATATTCAAACTTTTACTCCTTATATCGCAGGATGTTATATCTGCCAATGAAACCCATTAAAATTATGAAAAAGAGAATACTGCTAAAACAACGTGATTTTTTTTAAAAACAATCAGGTAACTAAGTAATGCAAAGTATTTTCATTTAAAGAAATCAAGAAGGGACAAATCACAAACCTTTGTGAAAAGAGATTCAATATTTGTTATTTGTTCATGTTTGAATATTTGGAAGTCATGAATTTTTATGGCGATACATAACCTTTATCATTTTACTTCTTCACAATACAAAACTAATTTCATTACCTAGATATCTTATCTAAACAGTACTACAGAGTTGCAGTTTTGTGACAGTCCTTGAAAATAAGAAAGTGTTATTTAACGAATCTACCAGCACAATATTGCATAATGGATTAATGTACTGTTTTAATTTAGCTTGTGTTCAGTTATTTAATAAAAGCTTTTAATTCTAATTCTCTCCAGATTTATCTAGAGTTTAAAATTAACAAAAGAAAATATAGAGTAAGAATTGAGAAATAAATATCCTTTTTACTGTTATCAAGTTTTTACTATTAGCATAAGGTATTTATTGAAAATATGTTAAAAATAGCATTTTGCCTCAGCAGCTGCTTGCACTTTGAAATTGGTTCTTAATCCTCTACAGTTAAGTTGATCAAAACAAGGGCAAGTATCTCATCCAACATTATTTTTCAACAATGTTTTACTCTTCAATATATCTTTGTATCCTTACTAGATGTTATTTGTTTTAATGAGCAATACGTACTTTTACACTAATCAGGCTCACATAAAGATGAGTTGTATGAATGTCTTGCAGAATAGCCTGTACTGTAGAAGGGATTTCTTGCTTCACAACAGTGAAAATCAAAAATGTAAGAAAATAATAAAAAAGAATTATAGATCATGAATACTCCCGGATAGTATACTAGTTATCTTGAATATAATACCAACTGTTTAACATTAGTACCATATATTCAAGAAATATTTTAGTCTCACAGCCATTATTCATTACAATTCTAAAAAAAAGTTTTGGCTTCCTAGTGCTTTTTCTGCACTTTCAATAATTTCTTCTCAGGTAGGAGTTAGATATGGTGATTAGCTATATTTAAGCTGGTAATTTCTTTAAAGTCACACATCCACAAACATGTATGTATAGATACATAGTATACAACAAAATACTAACTGAACTATACAGCAAACACACATTTTTATACATAATGCTTAAATCTGTGCAATAGTTTAAGAGGTCTGAAAACTTTAAACAGATGTGTATGCACATGCACAAACTCTGCTCACATAAAAGAAACGTAGTTAGTTGTTTAGACCTACCAATGTTAATCGTAACTGGCCATATCAGTCACCATGATAAGAAGCATATAAATATCT
Source organism: Numida meleagris (assembly GCF_002078875.1). NCBI lineage: Eukaryota > Metazoa > Chordata > Aves > Galliformes > Numididae > Numida > Numida meleagris. Next base: position 91,732,155 of record NC_034409.1, read on the forward strand.
TGAACTAAACTCCCACATGGCTTCTGAGAACATATCACCTTAACTATCACTGTAACAAGTCTATTTTTTCCTGAGACCCTGAAGACACAGAAATGAAGAACTGTTTTTAAAAATTCTGGCTCTATTAGTGTATAAGAACACCTTCAGATCTGAAATAATGTTAATAAATCACTATTTTTAACATAATATAGTAAAACTAGTTCCATAAAAGCAAACGATTTTAACAGATAATTCTTTCTTTCTGACATTTGCGTTTAGAGGCTATTTTGTAAATACTACTGCTTTGCTTTACTCTAAACCTTAACAGAAACTTCATGATTTTCAAGGAAAATTAAGAGAAAGAAGCCCACAAGATAAAACAAATGTTGCAATGCTAAGAAACAAATACTGACTGTTATACAGAAAAGACCACTAAATGAGATAAAGCCCAAATCATTCTGAATTAAGAAAAAAGAAAAAAACACACTCCACATAAAATTAGGCAAACGTACAGTAGCAATTTCAACTTTAGCAAGGCAGTAACAGTTTGAAGCATGTTGTCAAAATTACATTGACCCAAATAATGCAGTTTCCCATTGAGTAGCTGGCTAAAGCAGGAAAAAAAAAATTAAACTGCTGAACAGCCACTTCTCTAGTTCACACCATGATTTTCATAACTGCCATCTTCCAATGTTTTTTAAAAACCTTTTCATCTCTATGAGAAAGCCACTGAGAAAGAGGAAAATAAAGACAACAGAAAACAGCTGAAGTGTTTCTACTAAAGAAATACTCAGGAAATATGATTAATCTCAATGGAGACTTCATCCTTGTAGTAACATCACTAATGAGAGGCTTTCATATGTAGAATTTTCTATTTATGGTTTACAGCCTTAGTTTAAAACTTTTTTTTTCTTTTTGTGTGCAAAAATTTATCTTCCCACAATGTGCAATCTTCTATTTTAATTTTGCTTCTGCCCTCCATTCCATAGTCTTTTTTAAAGTGTGCGTTTTTTTCAAAATACGAGGTAGTTTCTGTTCTATTTTATACACCAACATATTAATTCTTCTACAACAGATGTTCAAATGTGATGAATACCATTTTTAAAACCTGTGACTAAACACAAAAATTCTACTTTATAACCAACTACAATAGCCACCAGTGCTTTTACTATAATGAACATTGTTGACCCCAGGCTAATAAAATTACTAGCACTTAATAACAACTTCATATTTCAGAAATACTAGAAGCAGACAGAAAAATGCTAAACATTTATATTATTTTTATTGCAGTTTTTGATGTGAGAACAGAAAATTACTGAATATGTTACAATGGCATCTGTTCCAATCGCCTTCTTGTATGTAATTTGGTTTCAGTTTTTGCAATGCTAACGCCTTGTTTCAATGCTCTTGCACAAAGTCTTGAAAAATCTACTCTTCAGTACAAGTCCAAACTATAAATGATGAGCACCCAAGTATCATAAAAATTGAATGTAAAATTCCCAGCAGGCAACCATAATAACTGCACTGTAAAACTGCAGTATGATAAAACTTCAGAAGGTTGCATAATAAAATCCCTAAATGATCAATTTAATATACTAATTGTTGCAACTATTATTGCAGAGGCAAGGTGCTAACAGTTCTGGAATACATAAGAGCATTCCGACAGGTGTATATCCAGGTGTGAAGAAAATTTAAGAGAATCTCAATGTTTCCCAGAGAATGAACCATGTGAACTATTGCAACTGAAATCCACGTCTATTTTGTTGCCATTGTTTCCTTGCAATAAGGTCAAATGAGAAATGTGGACTTGTTTGTACTGTAAGGGACCATTTATCCCAATACACAATAAACGTTCTACTTTTCATCAGAAGTACTGCCTGCAGTTTTTTCTTTCGTAGTTATCACCTACAGTTAATTTTCATGTTAAATATTTTAGTGATTTCTCTGCTTCATTTAACTGCATTTTCCAAAGTGCATCTCCCTATTTGTTCAACTCTCTTAATAACATAGAAGTTCTGGTCTAAGCCTAAAGCACTAAGGCAATCAATGCTGATGAATGACTAGAAACAGTTTCTTTATTCCACTCCTCACAGAATAGAAAGTTTCCATTATCTTCTTCAACATCTTCACTCTATCAATTTGACAGGGGCATGCAGTTCTACACTCCACTGCCTTCACTCTAGAACTGTATACAGCCTTTCTATCTTTTTCTAATATAAAAGAAAAATGATGAATGATAAAGTCTAGTGAAAACTTCTTGTCTTCCAAGTGCCATATTTTTCCTTTTTAATTGTTCTATAGTTTATTAAAATGCATATTAGGATAAATACTCAGTGTCACTCAAAATACACGTGCATAGACTACAAAATCTTATTTGGACAAGCAAGAAAAGAAATCATTACAGCACAATAAATGTTAATCTAATTAAGACAGGAGTTAAGGTACCTATGACAAAATTTATACTGTAATATCCTGGTTTTTATGGACTTATCATTGTACAAGAAAAATATAGAAAAATCTTTCATTCAGAGAAACATGCTTTAACATGTATTGCTCAAAGATAATTGGAAGAAAATTACGACAATACTGACAACAATACTGAAAAGGTAGCTCTCTTCTCTCACTCAGGTTAGTTTTGTAAAACTGGTCCTCCTCTGCAGTATGGTGTTCATTTCTTCCAACAATGATCTCCAATTTCCAACTGTTGCTGCAGGGACCCAATATGCCAATGGTGGTCTTTTACACCTGTTTTCTCCTTACTGGTCCATCATGTTTCAGGCTTTCAGGCTTTAACAGAAATATGATGCTCACTGCAGAGTGACGATGACCCTTTTGATTGCCTCTCAACCCTTTTAAACTTGCTGCCTTTTATGTATGTGCTCGTTATTATGAGTCCTCTGAGGACTCAGGTTTCCAAAATGAAGTCTTGTATACACTGAAAAATTATAGTTTTGCAACATTTTGTATTTGTGATAGCCTACATATTTGAACAACCTTCTTTGATATTAAGAAATCTTTCGCAGAAGGGACCAGCAAGTTCTGGGGGAACACCGAATACAGATCCCCTTCAGGACTCACTGGGCAGCAGAAAAGAAAGAATGAAGGCGAGGGCTTCATCAAACACTATACTGAAAAGTAGAGCTGGGAATCTTTCTCACCACCCACTTCTCCTTCACTGCCACCTCCTCTACATTACTCCTTCCCATCTTGGGAATGACCAGGACCAGAAACACATGACAGTCTTTGCGGGATGTGGCACAATGGAAAAGACACTGTGACATCAGGCACAGCAATGAGCATAATGCCCATCCTCTCCTCTTTGATCTCTTCTACCCTTATTTTTTGCAAACAAGAGGCTGTTGCAAGTGATTATTCCAGGATGGGTAGTAGAAAAAGGAATAAGGCATGCTGCCTGGCTGCTGTCAGAAAGTGGAGATTTAGGTCCACTAATAGCACTGCCATTCTCAAAACCACAGTGATGATCAAAATTAAAAGGTAGCAATTAAACATGCTTTCAGAATTATGATTCCACAGTGTTATTGCTGTGTTATCCACTGCTTTCTTAGATGATCAGTAGAAGAGACCTCTTTATGTTAATATTATCCCCCTAAATGTGGACTACATTGGCATCAACTTCCGTAGGTCATTATCAAGGTTTTTTGTTTTTTGTTTTTTTTTTAAATGAAAAGCAGCACAAGCCTCTTTCTCTTGTTTTAGGCTCTATCAAGTCATTCTACAAGGAAAGTATCATTTTTCAGATATGAAACTGAGTTTCTCTGATATTCTGCAGACATTTTCCACAGAAATCCAAATGAAAGCTTACCTGGGCATGTTCAGGAACTCAAATCATAAATGTTTTTAATGAGTAAAAAATTATTTTGAAACTTCAGTTATAAATATTGAAATACTTACATCTGCAAAACAATTGTTTTGTCTCACAGCATCAGAATTGGTACTTCATTCATCTTTAGATACCACGTATCTGAGGCCATATTACACAAACACTGCCCTGTGGCTTAACTTCATCTATGCTCCATGCTCATTTTATCTACATTACATATTCACTTTAAAGTTGTGCCTGCTTTTTTAAAGCCAGTGCTGTTTAATACCCTAACTATTCCACTCAAATTGCTTTCTTAAAGAATTCACTCATACAAGAATAACTAGACTGAAAAACTGAGAAGAAAAAATGCAAGAAAATAAGACACATACTCATGCCTGTGCTATCAAATAAGGTATTTCTAATAATTTTTCAAAGAAATAGATGAAATTTATAATCATTTTTTATGTATTTTTAAAACTTGTTAAGTATATCTAAGTTGTTTATATTTGTGACCAAGCACAGGACTTGGGAGAGTTACTTCCTCAGATACTAACAGTAACAAAATTGGTTTTAGTTAAGAAATGTAACAGCTTCTTAATACAAGTCAGAATCAGAAAATAAACAAAAGTCAATTTCTTCTTGACATAGTCAAGATTTACAATCAATCTTTTTAGCTCTTGTCACCATAGAAAATTATTTAACGGTGATCCGAAGGTGGCTAGTATTTAATTATTCCTTCTTTTTTTTTCTTGAGCTTTATATCTGAACAACATCACCCGAGACCACATTATGATGAAAAGTTGTTTCAGTGCCCCAGTGTGCAGATCACATCACTTTCTGAGCTCCCTGCCCTTTTCTTCCCCGTCCTTCCTCAATCCCATCTTGAAATAAGCAGCAAAGATTGAACTTTTCCTTGATCTTTCTGTAAAAAGTAATCTATAATATTGACCTGTAAAAGGCTGCTAGCAATTAGATTTCTCAAGAGGCTACAAGAGTGAAACCAGTGTTAGGTGATTCACAAATTGTAACGATTCCAGGGGCTCTTCTGAATAAACTTTCTTCACAGGTTGCAGGAGTGTGCTGGCTAAGCAGGAGAGTCAGCAGTGATGGTCTCCAACTTAGCTTCCCCTACAACCCAGGCAACTGCTCCGCCTTGAAAGCTGCCAAGTCACTACGGAGGAGTCCTTAATTCCTTCAGATACTATCCCTCAGCCAAGACGTCTACTGCTCATAAAAGCTTGATGTATCAAAAATCTCCTACAGACAAGTGGGGATCAGAAGTTGTCCTTTATCAAATTAAGGAAAATATCCAATAGGTTTCATAGTTGTGAACTGCTAAAAAGAAGCATCCATACATGGGTCTGAAGGAAGCAGCTGGCAGAAAAAGAACAGCGAAAAGGTACTGCATACTTTCTGAGCAAAGAGATCATCTTCATTATTCAACAGAAACATTAATTATGCTTTAGAAAGAATGCTCTCAGTCGGTTTAGTAAGTTTTACTGGAAATACTTACATTCATATAGCTTATTTGTGAATAATTATTTATAATGTACAGTCTCTTAAGAGCTTAAAAATATCATTTAGTAGCCAGCACTGTTAAACACTTCCTGAAAACTTTCTCGTTGGAATATTACTTTCCCTACCTACCTATGCTTTGCTATTCTTTAATAAATTACTCTACAAAAATATTATTCAACTGATTTCTTCTCAAACCTTGACAGAGTGAACATCAGTTTTTGGGCCAGACCATCAACTTCCAGATGAATCCTTTTGTTTTGTGCCTGACATTTTATGAGGCATTTTACCAGCAATTTTATCTCCCAAATATTCTTACAAAATCTATTCAGGAAACAGAGGCAGCATACCTTAGGCTGTCCCAGCTGTTCCAACACTCCCTTTCTTCTGATGAACTGAACCACAGGCCATTCACAGATCATGACCCTGATGCTAAAGGAATCCTCAGGCGTCAAGAATCTATAAGTAAGTGTCTTTAAAATAACTTTCTTTCAGACGATTAGGGTAAACTATTTTCAGCCACTGGCATTGAAGCCCATTTGTGGACGCTGTAAATAATGTAACATCTCTTAGAATAAAAAGGTATAAATTCATTTTTAAAACTAAATTTGTTCTGAAGTCAAAAATAAATCTCTGCCATATATTCATATATAAAATTTTAATTACAGATGGGTGTGTTAGACTGTATTTGCACATGCCTGCATGCTGAAAGAAGAAACCTGCAAGAAAATGAGGTAGTCGCTGCTTGCCACACAACCTCCCTGTGTATACCTCATGTGGATGTGACATACAGCAAGAAGCCAGCTGGGAATTGCGTTCTCAGCTTTTTAAGAAACTGAAAAGTCCATTCATGCAGTGGACAGCAATTCCTTAATGAGATGAAGTATAAATACATCAGCTGAATTTTGCAATTTACCAGTTAGAATGTTGGAGCTTTTCTTTTTTGTTCAGTCTTTTCAATTGAGCATTTGCAGAACCATCCTACTTCCCTCTTCTTCTCTTTTATTTAAAAGGAAAAATCAACAGAAAAGCTGCTTTGGTAGCTGCTAGTGAGAATTCAGAACAACAAATTAGGAGTGAAAAAGAGAATCAAAAGCGCCTTTCATAAACTACACTTCATGGAATTCTTGATATGTACCCATGTACCATACATATATGCTCAGAAGTTAAAAAACAAAAAACTACAACAAAAACTCAACAGTAAAAAAAAAAACCTCACACCAGAAAAGCATTTGTGTCAGTGAAGGACAAGCTAAATTTGACAGTTATGTGAATCGAGAGCTTCGCTTTTGCTGACATTTCCAAATCTGGTGAAGGGTACAAGACAGTTGTTTGAGATCTTCCAGTGAAAGTTACCAACACCATATTCAGAAAAGAATACAGGAACAGAGAAACATAAAAGAAACATTCTCATGAAGTTTAAGAATGAATCCCAACTAGATTATAGAAAGCATATTCAAAGTCTTATTGCCAGTTCACTATCATCATAAGAATAAAAAGAAACCAACTATTTTATGTTGCTTTATGGAAAACACTTGGTGCTTGCATTACTCTAGTTACAGCGTATCTAGTAAAAACAGATTACACCAGCATAAGAGAACAATCTGCTGAAAGAGTTCACTATGGCACAGAAAGCATGAGCCTCCTTTGACATTTTTATTCAGAGAATAAATCTTCATTCAATAGAAAATGAAGGCAAGAAAAAGGTAACATTTCTTTCTGAGATGTCAAGAAAATGAATGCACAGCATGATCTTGTGTTGTCAATGTTGTTAGAACCCGTTACTTTACATTTGGCACTGCTACTGCTAGCCTACACTATTAAGTGTAGTATTACTCAAAATTCTCCTTAACAATCAGTAAAAAAAAAGACATACTGAATTACTGTTGAAATCATAGATCTCAAGGTGATAAAATAGCGATGGTAACAAAAGCAGCATACTTGCACGAATGTGAGGGAGCAAAACATGTGGTCCAAGTGGTGAACCAAGGGATAAATGCCTAGACTATTCTGCACACCATTTCACATTTTAACATAGATGTAAACAGGAAAAAATATTCCCCACTGGCATCAACAAAAATGGGATTTAAATTAGGAAGAAATGTAATCCTTTTTGCCATTCTGTCAGCTTTTGGAATTTCAGAAACAAGAGAGAGAACAAGAGAGAGAGAAACATAGAAACTTTCAAAGCACTAAAAGCTTCTATCGATTTTTGTTTTTTTTCTAAAAATGATCTGGAGTATGACACCGGCATTTTTGCCCTTTCTTAGATTCTCCTTGATTTATTTCTTTTCTTCTCTCTTTTTCTTGAATATGTTTCTGAAAAGGATTTTGATTTGGACAGTCAAGACTTTCTTTTGCAACACTGTTGTGACTCAATGAGCAAAAAGCCAGCTAAAATCAATGACTAAGGGCATAGAAAGATGAATTCCAGCACAGCTAGCTGGAATGATTGAAAACTTTCTGCACCAGATGCTCATTACTGAGTCTGTTCAGTAATTTCAACATAAGTTATTTGGACTTGCTAGAAGCCTTACTGTGATTTGATGAACAGCATTTAGATAACCCATTAATTCAGCTGCAAAGGCAGCAATCACTGGTAAGGTGGCAACCATTTTTAACAGCTACATTTACTGCTAGAGAAATCGTTAGTCTGTAGGCTAGAATTGTTTAATATTGGAAAATGCGTGCCTTGGCTTTTAGTGGGTAGTAAAATCCATGTGGTAAACTGTTGCTACTATAGCACAATGGCTGCAAATAATTCAGTGCATAAGTACAACGTGCATTTTCTAGTTTTACTTTCCCTACTTGTTCAGAATTGGTCTTATTTTACCTTCAAGGAGGTAAAATTATTCCAGAAGCACAGCAATAAAAGTTTTTTAACTTCTTCTGAGCAACTTTTTTCTATCTGAAAAACATTCTACCAAGACTTCTATTACACTAATGATCAAAAACACAAAATGATCAACTCTAAATTCCGAAGTAATGGGACACACTGTTCAAATCAAACCCTTACTTTAAAAGCATCCTTTTTGTTGCTGTTACAGCTTAAATATATTGTTTCAAATACTAAAAGTAACTAAAAAATACAGTGGCTCTTGCCACTGGAATAAACAAATTAAGATGTCTTTCAGATTCTTAATGTTAATTTGCTAACACCTCTGACACCTTGGTACTACTCAGTCCATGAAAGAAGCATAACTTTTTCCAGTTTTATTCTTCCCTAAGTCATTTCTGCCCTCAAAGAATAAGAGAACTGCTTAACATGGGAAAAAAAAGTTTAAATTATTTTTTATTACTGTCCAACTAAGACACAAAAGTCAAGAAAATAAAGCAAACATATAGGAAAGGAAAAATGAAAACTAATATGTGCAGTGAGAACTACGTGGAATAGATATTAGAAAGAGAATTGTTACAAAGCCTGAAGGTGATGAAGTGGAAAGAAGCAAACCAGAAAGCTAGAAAACAATGTGTCAAAATTTCCAAAGAAAAAAGACAGCAAAAGCAGAAAATATCTTCAGACAAATACACTTGGAGATTATGGGTCCTGGATTAAGAAGCTACAGCATACAGAAAACAAAGTATAATTGCATTATATAAGTTCATATTGCTGGAAGTGCAGTCATTTCGTTTTGAAGGCAAAAAAGAAAATGTCTAAAGAAAAGCAACGAAGCGCTTTAAAATGAGCACAATCTGCATTTGGAAGGGTAATACTAACTCATGTAGAAGAGCGCGCATACTAACACCTCAAGCAATAAGATCTATATGTATGTAAAAGCATAGATATACAACACGACAACTAGATCTCCACAGGGACACTTATTTATCTTTTTGCAAGCATCTCCCATGAAAGCTCAGATCTTCCTTATGCTGAATCCTGCTCATTCAATGTGGCCAACTGCATGTGAGTGATTTTATTCAGTCAGTAACATTTTACTAATAACCGATACACAATAATGTCAAAAAGAGCAGTGGCTTTCCTTCTGTTTAATGGGCTATTATAGAGACCACATTGATGTCTGAAACCTGTTATTACTTTTCTAAAATAGCCAGTAAAAAAAAAAAAAATGATCCCATTCATCCAAGTTGTTTAGTAGACAGACCACCCGGTGCATTAAAAGAAAAAAAAAAAGAAAAAAGCAAGCAAGGCTGTAGCAAAGGAAAAGTCTGAACCTTAACTAGGCTTGTGACAGTGCGAGTTTCTCATTTTTCTTGATACTAGATAGTCATTTCCATTTTCCTCCTTTCCTGGAATCTATACAGACCTAACCAGTACTCAAATGTCAACAAAATATCAACATAGTTATGGCATTCAGTGGATGATCAATTAAAGCTTGTTTCATTGACTACAGTTTTATAGACATGCTTACTAGACAGGCTTTAACTAGGTACTTTGGATGACTATCTAACTGCCTGATAGACAGATAACTGCTAGAGGAAATTACAAATAAAGAATCAGAATCCTGGAAAAAAACAACTCAATAAAATTAAAGTGCTTATAGTTTTCTAATTACAGCTCATGCTTGAAAGGCCCTATATAATTGAAAATATTGTGCTAAATCTGGAATATATTTTTCAAGTATTTAAGAAATATTCTAATGTTAAAAAGCTAAGAGATAAACAGTATTGGATACTGTAGCACTACTATAGTAGGGTACGAAGAAAGACAAGCACTGTGTAGAATTTTACAGTGCTTATTGAAATGTGAGACAGCAATCAATGATGAACTCTTCCCAGCAATATATCTGGGAAAAAAAAGTACCATTTATCAAGTACATTAATAATTTTTGCTTTTAATATTATTTTGGAAAGCATAATAGTTTGGAAAATATTTCTCTAATCCACACCACAGTACCTGGCCAAAAGCACTGAGAACAGACACAACTGCATAAGCAGCACAATTCTAATGATCTTTATTCTGCGTTTGGAAGATCCATGTTTTAGCTCTTTGCTGACATAGTACCTGAATCTCACTTTCTCATATATACACATGTTGCCAGCTACTTCTGCCTAATGTCCAGCAAGCCTCTTTGTTTTTTGTTGAAGCACTTGGCATTTTCTAAAACAATACTTGCCTCCAAATTTCTAAATGCAATGAAAACAAAGGAGACTACTTTGTTTATCTGATCCATCTTTCTCAGTGACCTCACACATTTTTAACTATTTAAACAAAGAGGAGACTAACACTGAAATTCCTAGCCAGAAATAACCAGAATAAGTCTTCTCTCATTTCTTGCTGAAGTGATGAACTTGTGTTTTCTTCCTTTTCAGAAAACAAGCAAACAAACAACAAAAACTAATACTAAATAATCCATATCAAGTAAGAGATGGGACAGAGTTAAGAAGAATGTACTTCTCTAGAAAAGTTGCAACACAGGGGAAAACAGCAAGCCTGGAGTCAAGAACGTGGACAGAAACAACATCCCACTGTCACAAAAGCCACTATCGCTAAAATGAGTGCCTAACTAGCACAGTTCTGTAAATCACTCAGTCTTGTTTTGTACTTGCCTCCATTGAAAAAATGTACAAGCATCACAGCAAAGAGCAACCAGGTAGCCAGAGATGCTGCCCCAGATGGCAACTCCATAAAGTGGCTTACAAACCATTCCAATTCCTGCATAGTAAGACAAGTTGGGCTAGAGTTCAGCTGCAAGAAATATGGCAGATACTCTGTGGCAGCTGTGATGCAGGAAGGTTACCTTCTCTCCTCTTGAATATGCACTTCTTAAGAATTAAAAAAAAAGAAAAAGAAAATTTACTTTATTTAATCAGCATTAAACCAGAAGTCTTCATTTCAACACACTGCTTTACTCCCAGTGAGTACCACCACAGTGAGCTCATGTTCCCTTCCTGTCTTTCTTCTCCCTATTGTCATCTTACTCCTACACAACACTGAATCTTGCAAGCTGAATGAAGGATAATATATTTTATTTAGATTGTAAGTCACACAGCATATTTTCTTTGCTTTAGGTAATAAAACAAAAACATAACAAGATGTTCAACTAAATTGCAGATTGCAGACAAAGTACACCGTGCCCCTGCGACAGCTCCCATTCGCTGCACAGAAATATGCTGTAGACATGACAAATTTTTGCAAAGATTCTATTCATAATTACTTTGCTTCATGCAGGCTGTCATTACATGCTAGCTTTGATATGGAAAAATATTTAGCGTCATATACCCTGTGCAAAGCTGCTAGCAGTAAACACAAACGCCTTAAGCAGAGCTCTCTTAAGCCCACCTCATACATCTTCTTTTTGAACCGGAGCCCTGCACGCTGCCTGCCCCGCCAGGCCCACTGAGCTCATCACATGCTGCCAGCCAGAACCACCATCTCAGGGCGGCAGAGGCCAAAGATTGCTCCTCAACAGGCCAGGTCATCTTCCCTGCCTGCCAGCTACGTGAAGCTGCCTCACTCCTGCTTGATGAGCTCCCCACCCAGCTGTCTCCTCTCATAGCAGCTGTGCTGCCCCAGTGCCTGCTCCTGACCCACCTGCTCAGGCTCCTCCAACCCCACTTGCTCCTGTTTCTAATGCTACCAGAAAGGACATCCCAGCTTTCCAGAACCACTGTCAAAACTGTCCTCTATGAAAATATATGAACAGACTACCTTCAAATTGGTCTTAACTTCCTGAGACTTGCAAGTATTATAAAATAAGTGATTTAGAGTGGGTCCAGAGGAGGACACAAAGATGATCAAAGAGCAGGAGCACCTTTCCTATGAAGAACAGTTGAGGGAGCTGGGCTTGTTTAGCCTGGAGAAGAGAAGGCTTTGGGAAGACCTCGTTGCGGCTCTCCAGCTTATAAGCAGGAAAGAGACCAACTTTTTACACAGTCTGATGTGACAGGACAAAGGGGAATAGCTTTAAACTAATGAAGGGGAAAATTAGGTTAGATATTAGGAAACAATTCTTCACTCAGAGGCACTGGCACAGGCTGCCCAGAGAAGCTGTGGTGCCCCATCCTTGGAGGCACTCAAGGCCAGGTTGGATGGGGCCCTGGGCAGCCTGAGCTGGTAGGGGGCAGCCACAGCAGGGGCTGGGGATGGGTGAGCTCTGAGGTCCCTTTCAACTCCAATCACTCTAGGATTCTGTGATTCAAATTTTAATTGCTAACAAAAAGTCTCCTTGAGCAGTCTATTTCTATGTACAAGAAACTTAATTCTACTGGAACTAAAGTATTAAACTTTTTTATTTCATTGTTACTATTCTATGTCTATTATATTATCACTTTAAAATTACAATAGAGACATTACAAAGGACTTATTTACCCCTGGAATAAAAAGTATGTTAAGACTAAGAGTCCTTGCTTTAAATGAGAAATGCATGTTCATTTGGAAAAACAAAGAAACAATCCAAAAATAACATCAGCAACATGAGAGAAAAAAAAAAAAAAACAGATTCAAGAGGAAGAAATAAACAATAGGCCTCAAAACACTTTTCCTTTAGTTTATTTCATTTCCATCCAGAACAAACAAAGGCACAGGCATAGTGCCCCATAGCCTACTAAATTCAAATTCCATCTTCAACTGGGGCAACCAGTTTAAGTTATACATAGATGAGGGAAAACCCTTTACACAGCTATAGTCTAAACACACTTTTTTTTCATCAGACATCATCCTGTCTGCTCAAATTGTTGTGCTACTTCAGAATACTTGAAGTTTGCCTAAACCTTCTTTCCTCAACTGTGAGGGAGACAACCTGAAAGCCACGCCTCGGGTTGCTGATAGAAGTGTAATGCCTGCTTTTGTATCAGCTGAACTTAATGTTTATGAAAAGATTGAAAAAAATGTACCTCGGTGCAAAAGATATTGTTAGATTCAGGCACTTTAAGGTTCAATTAACACTGCAAGAAAATCTCACACAGCCATGGGAGAAGGAAGGGGAAAAGAAGTGGGATGGAGGGATGGCTGTTCTTTAACTTGTTCTGACAAAACTGAAGCCATCATCAATTGTAACTATAAACAAAGAGCACAGTAACACTCTTTGAGAAAGTAAATTCTCAGCTACAAAATAGTATTTTGCAACACAGTCACCACGACTATCTATGCATTTTTGCCAGTGATGAACAAGAGCCTACTTGCTGCACTCATAAAAATCTGCACCAGCGGAGATGACTCAGTGTTGCTTTTATCACTGCTGAAACACATCACCCACCATGTCACTGGGTTCAATTTTTTCCACATGGAGGAACTAACACACCTTTTCTTCATATGCGCTTCCAGACCAGATGCCATTTTCTCAGAAAGCCCTACTGCTGCCATCTCTCACACAGCAACAAAATGTAAACAGAATACTGGTGGAAAAGTTCAACCTCTATAGCCATACCACCCAACATCCACCTCTAACACTGTGGGCCAGTATAATAAAATAAGAGACATTACTTTCAGAGCAGCCCTTGTAGTTTGTTTTATGTATGTTTAGTAGAGTTACTTATCTGGATATCAATGCAAATGGCATTGGTGTTTTATAACTAATTTGTAACATTAGTAAGATATGTAAATTAAATTTTCACTTCTTTTTACTTTGCCTTTGAGCTTTATTAAATGCAACTCAGTATTTCTACAGAACACAACCTAAGAATTCTAAGAAGACAATCCCTTCCAGGCTCAAGAGATGTATGTCACTATCTACATCATGTATCAGTCCCAAAACTGTATCAGAGGTTGTCATAAAATCTCCAAAGTTTGGAAAGACTTCATGAGAAAACATTGATAGAAAAAGGAATTGTCTTTGTATTGCATTTTAATTTTCATTTTACTGTACCAACTTTTTCAAATCTAAGCTTACAAGCAGAACCCAACCTAATACTTAAATGCACAACCTCAAGATTTCTTTCCTCTTCTGAATCAGCTTCAAGCTATAAACACAGATAGGGCGTAACAGTGAATAGCTTCAAACAACAGAACCGACACAAAAGAACAGAAAATAAAGTTTCAGGAACTACATTCAGTAGATACTTATATCTAGATAGCTCGTACTCTCCTTCAGTGAGGCTTATCATTTTATTCTCTGTATTTCAATTTAAATAATTAGAATGAAATAAGAGAAAAATACTACTACTTGTAGCAAGACACCTGAACTTCAAGGGTTCTTTTTGCATTCTTGGAAAGTTCATTTACTACATAAAAAGATAAGACCAGAGAAACCTGAATACATAGAATACCTATCTAGCCTTCTCTCCATCTTCTGTAGAGGTTACTTGTTAACATTTAAAGTAGGCTAAACTGCAGAATAACAATGAGGGTTTTGACAAAATTCTAATAGCCAAAATAAGGAACCCATAACATAATGGCTGCCAGGCATCCTGAACCAGTCTTCTTCACTGTGTTTTAATCTATATATCTTCTGATATGAATCTCTGAATGCATGATAATTAAGTAACTCTGTACACACGTATTCTTCTTTGCACATGCTGTGCATCAAATGGTATTACTTAGTATCCTTTATATGAACTTTTTTACCTTAATGTTTTCCAAGTTTAAAAAAAATCTCAGAATTCTCATTTCATAGGAATATACTATGTCCATGTCATATGAATATTACTGCACAAGTAATATGGATATATTAATACCGAATAAAGCCACGTTTCATGTTTTTTCATGTGTAGAACAGGAAAGAGTTAACAGTACTGGATGCATCGGGGTTCCAAGAGAATCTAAGAGGACAATGTTTAATGCATATTTTAAATACTTGCTACTTTCTAAGAATATTTAAACCACTTAAGCATTTGACAAGGCAAGCATCCATGTTCACAACCCACTTATTTTCAGAAAAAAGAGTCACTAAGTTATCATCACCAACTTCTAGCATTAATCTCACCAACTATTTTAATTGTCATTTAAATAAATTACTATTTATGTGAAGTTGTAACTGAGATTTTTACAGGTTTAAAGTGTTTTATAATATTTACATACAGCTGTATTTCTGTAACTTTTAATTTCTGACTGATATGAAATAAATTTCTAATGGATGCATCTCCAGACACGTGAATTCCTTGTAATAGTGCACAAATCATTGCAGTAAGGTTAAGATTACAAAAAAATCCCTGACATCAGATTCTTCCGATCACATATACAGTGGTTAATTAACAGAAAGTCCAGTATAACTCAATGGTGTTGCTCAAAGTCTTTCAGAAAAATCCATACCTATTTCCAGTTATAATGATCACAAGGAAGATGTAAATAACTTAGGAGAATGCTACTGTTATACTAGAACCAAAAATATTCTTAAAAACTTCTACAGAACCAACACAATCCCAAAATTTGACCATTAACAGAAATAAAAATACTGTAATTTATAAGTATATCAGAGACGAACAACATTTCTCAAAATACAGGATTATAGTCTACTATCAAAATCTCTTTTTCCATCGTAAGCGACAACGCATCTACAAAGATCTCTAAGTTGGAAATTGTACCCTAAATAGATACTCTAAAAGTCAAAAGGACAGAACAAGAAAATTCTATGAAAACTCAGTAAAGCATATTATCCAAGCGTCTCCATATTAACCTTTCCAAACAGCATTTATGTATTAATATAGCAACCAATTACAACACTGAATACCATTGCAAAAGCTTTTACCAATTATTCATTTTTGCTCACGTACTCATTAAAAAAAAATAAATTCCTACTTACCCAAAGTATACCATAGAAAAGCATTAATCATACTTCATAATCAGGAATTCTGTTAACCTTCAGTTACTCACCTATGAAAGAGAAAAAAAACACATAAGCACTCTTTGTATGGGGAGGAAGATTACAACACTAATTTTTAACGCATGTTTAGAATATCTTTCAAATAAATATATATATATTTTTTAACCCAAGTTACACAAAAGGAGAAGGAAGTATTTTTAATATTGAGGTGGACCACAAAACAGAAGTTAAGTTGAAATTGTATTTGTGTAAAATTCAACCACTTCATTCATTTGAAGTGCTGATACAATACTCTCCTGCTACCACAAGAGGAGTCTAAAAATCTAAAAAACAAACTAGATAAGGATCCTGTGTTCAGAATACACTGCCTAAAGCAACATTTTTAACAATGCAGTTAAAAAACTAATTAACTTTTTTGACTACCACATAACAGCTTTCAAGGTTTCCCACAAAGCCTGGTAGGAGATCCAACACTTTGCCCAATAAAATTAGATAATTTATTTGAACTTGAATATTTACGTATATATTTCATCCTATTCTCTGTTATGAGAAGAGTATACTATGTTTTAAAGTAATGTCACACGTACCATCAGTTATTTGTTCCTCTACAGGTTTAATGAATTCAATATTTGTTACTGAGTAGAGCGAATGGAAACCAATCATGAATGTCAGAAGAAAGTAGCTCTTCATCAACGTACAATAGTTTCGAGCAAATGCAAAGAAACAATAAAAACAATGAAATTGCAGTGTTACTACAGGAAGAAATGTTTTCCTACAACATATTAAATAAAAATTACAAGAGCTTTAAAAATGCTAAGCTCTTCCAAATTTGTGAGATTTTACCAATGAACTCAACGACAAGTAATACAATAAAATGGAAGTTACTATAAAATGAATAAAAAATAAATAATTGGTGCCTTCTACATGAGTGATTAAAATTTACAAGGAACATTGTTTTACTTCTGTTGCTTTAAAATGGTAAAGATATTCACATAATTTCTCTGACATGGGATTCACTTTGTTTTTAATGCTGTATACAAAGTACTTTGAATTGCTCAGCCTCATGAATGCTGCTCATATTTTACCTCTATTAAGGTTTCAGTGTATTTTTCACTGGCCTGCCAATGCATGCATTCATAAACACACGCAAAGTTCTTCAACTCACAAAGACCCCAAAGCACCAATTACAGACCAAAGAGCGACACCAGCAACATACTTCTACACAGTGCATGGATGGCCTTGCACTATAGTACCCTGACAGCTTTATCTAGGCTGCTTAACTGCAGCATCTGAAGACAGGGACTCAGATGCAGGAGCAAACCAAATCCTTTACTGCAACTTCTAACATCCCTTATAAACATCACCAAGCTCCCTCCTATAACTTTCCATCCCCCTACATGCCCTCTTGGATGGCTTCCCTTCCCCCTACTGTATCGACTGCACCACTCAGCTTGGTTGCCATCTGCAAACTTGCTGAGGGTGCACTCGATGCCATCATCTACGCCATTGATGAAGATGTTGAAGAGCACCGGTCCCAAGGCCGACCCCTGAGAAACACCACTCGTGACCGGCCTCCACCCTGACTTAGAACCATTGATCACAACCTTTTGACAGCATCCAGCCAACCAATTCTTAACCCACCAGTCAGTCCTTCAAATCCATACCTCTCCATTAACTATTTACAATGCAAACAATTTGCAAAACAATACCAACAAGTGAGAAACACATAACCCCAGTCATTACAAGAGCTGAATACTATTTTCTGCCTTGAGGTGAGGTCACATCTATATGATCACAATTCAAAAAATTTTAACACAAACAAATCCTTACATAATCTTTCTTGCAGTATGTCTCCCATATTCCCCCTTCTTTGTTTATTAAGAGCACATTTCAATGTTTGATGAGCGTGTTCAATGATAGTTTGTCCATTGGGAAAAAGAGGAATGCCTGTATGTAGGTCCATCATCTGTTTTTATAGTTACGTGGGGTAGCTTCCCTAGACTCCAGGAGTCTGGAATGTCATACAGCCTACACACAGGACAACGTGAAAATCTGTTGGCAAGAACGAAGAAGAAATTCCCGAGGCTGTATCAAAAACCTTCTTTGATTCTTTTTTTCTCTCAAGAAACTGATTCCTCTTCCACCTCCTCCTCATAATCTTCAAGACTTAGCTGTAACTAAGCAAAACTATCGGTTTGCTTGATAGCAGCCGTGTCGTCCATCTGCCCGAGAATCTGCTGGGCGTCCTCCGTGGCCACGTCCTCCCCGTGGGAGCGGTTCGCGGACCGCAGCAGCACCTCCTCCACCTCGAGGCGGGTGAGCTGCTCGTGCAGCGCCAGCAGCAGCGTCTCGTCCTCGCAGAGCTCCTGCAGGCGGCTCAGCACCCTGCTCACCGCCTCGGGCCGGCCCCGGCCCGGCCGCACCACCCCTTCTCTTCTCCGGTCCTTCGTGCCAATGATTTAAATTAGCCAGATTATCCATAATCTGGGCAGCTGCCTGATCTCGTTACTCAGTCATAAACAGAGTATATCGCATGGGAGACAGAACCATTCACAACAAAAATTTCCAAGCATGAAGTCATAACATAACTATCACTGATAGCAACCAAAAGATTATACATAAAAGTGGACTGAATTCCATAATCTTTCACCGACTTCCTTAGCTCCTTTACTGCCTCATAAGGCAGCGATTCCCACCGGGGGGGGGGGGGGGGCTGGTTTGAACAATACATCACAGGAAAGGCTGGCAACGTATCAGAATCAACCCATGATAACGCTTCTCTTCTGCGTTGCTCTAAGGCAACATAGCAAACCGTTTAAGCGCCACGGCCCTTCTTTCCCGTCCCTTTCAAACTGTCATCAGGAGGGAAAAGGTCTGGTTCGTCCTCCAGATCTATTGGACCAGGATGGAAAGGATCCTCCGGCTCCGGTCCATTCTTAGTCTTATCTGCGGTAGTAGCGGCATCCCCAAGTTTGGCGCCGATTTTGTCCCAAACCGCTCCATCAAAGAAACCAGTTGCCGGAAATTCAGGGACATATTATCTTAACCAGTCAAGAAAAGTGACTAACGCTATGGTAGATACAGGTCTGTTCTGAGATTTCAAAATTTCTGCATTACTCCAAGGTTTACTTGTTGCTCCTTCGTTAGTGAATCCCACATGGCTCCCGACTGCTCACCTTCTGTCCTGCAGATCGGTGACACGCACGCGCAAAGTGACCCTCCAGTGCTTCAGTCAGGAGACACTGCCGGTCCGGACTAATTCAGCCTCGGCACGTTTTTTCTCCACACGGTGGGCGCCATTTGCAGTGTCTGAAGGCAGGGACTCAGATACAGGAACGATCCAAATCCTTTACTGCAGCTTCTAGCATCCCTTATAAACATCTCCAAGCTCACTCCTACAGCTTTCCATCCCCCTGCATGTCAGCAGAACACTTAACAAGTCTCCTTCACGTCTAGGCACTAACTGCCCACGCAAGCGCTCATCCAATCATAGCCACATGTTGCTTCTATTCACGCGCTTTTTCTCCACTCAGGGTCCTCATCGCGCGGAGATTCCGCGCCCCACTTGACTTCTGCTCGTCTCCTGGACACAGCTTTTGTTCTCAGGGTCCTCTTCCACACCCTGTCGAATTTGTTTTTCCGCCTCTGTTCTGAACATCATCTTGAACCCCCACACTTAACCGTGAATTTGGTGCAAAGGCAATGCAGGATACCTAAGCACTTTGCATCATCAACAAGAACTGTGGACGGTTCTAATAGCACGCAGACAACTTCTAAAACCACTTCTGTTACTCCTGTCTCATTCTTTATTGTATAAATATAAAAAGTTCTGTTTTTCACAGAGCTCCTTCAGCAAAAACTCTGGGATATTATAATGTTTAAAAGATCAGCTTACTGTGGATAAACTTATTTTATATCACAGCATCTTTTAGGTGCCATCAGGCTCTTGTATGTATCAAAGATCCGGATAAAGCAGATTTTTTTTCCCACCTCCTAAGCCTATTAATGAAAGCTTCATTTTTCTAAATGAGTGCTTAACAGCTTTGTAACAACCTGAGGAGTATGTAGCATTTATCGTACTAAAGTTCTAAATGCTCCTGGAGGTTAAAGGTTAATAGCCAGCCTTGACATTACCAAGGTTGTATCTGATAGATCTTGTGTCCTAGGACCTAAATAGAATCATAGAATCTTTTAGGCTGTAAAAGACCCACCATCAAGTACAAGCTCAATACATGTCTGAAAGTCTAGACTGAGGTCTGTCCCTCCTTGTCTTGCCACTTAAGAAAGGCTACAGAAGAAATGCATGGCTACAGGTTGTCATGGTTTTATGATTTTCGGTTATTGGTATTCCACATCATAACATCATGTAGTGGATATACCTGGTTCTCAGAAGAGAAGGACTACTACAGTCCCCACAGTACTTTTCTCCTCTGTTACCATTTTCCAGCCTGAGGGAAAAGATAGAAGCTCACAATATAAAAACTTGCAGATCACGAGACCTCGTCCCTTTTTCCGCCGTTTCTCGTCTTGGCAGCACCTCGCTCTCCAGCCGTCTTATCGTTGGTAGTAGAGTAAGGCCTACCTTGATTTTGGGACATTCTCTCTCTCTGTATTGGATTTATCAGCTTCAATTGTAATTATATTGTATTATAGTGTGTTGTTTTGCATTCCGATATCTTATTTAGTAAATTAGTTTGTTTCTCCTCAGATTGTTGCCGCTGTTCTTTGCTCTCAGGGCCATCTCCTTACCCTTTTCCCCTTTTCCCTTTTCCCGGGGCGTGGACCCCCCCCCGTCCCCTTTGTCACGGAACCGGGCCGAATGCCCGTAAACCGTTGACAACAGGTTCAAAAAACTATAGTCATTCAGCAAACAAAATCATTACAAGAAAGACCTTAACATCTCATTTCAACAGGAAACACAGGTGAGCACAAACTCGGCCCAATGTATAACAAAAGAGGATTAACTGCTTCCAGTTGTTGCTGGTTGCAGAATTTCCCCCATTTATCAGGTTACCAAGTGTGTACACATAAATCATCTCATTTTTGAAACTTGTTCAATACTTCATGCAAAATGTGCTTTAAATGTGTTCAGTACCAGTACACTTATCTCCCCAATTTACACTTCCAAGCAGAGATACCTTGAAACCAAGATAGCAAGTATAAACGGTTCTGACTTGAGAAATGATCAAACTCAACATAGCAGTAATAAGTGACGAAAAGTTCTTTGAAAGCAAGCCAATGAAAATCCACACTGACAACATTTATATGCTTATTTCCCATTATTGTGTAGTTAAATGAAATAGGTCTGACTTCTACCACCTCAAACCATGCAGTACACCTCTCTATCCTCAGTTTCCATAAACATGAAAACCAAAATGATGCACCAGGAAAAAGTCCCAGTTTCATCTGAAACAGCGTTAATAGCACAGCAGTATCATTGCTGAGTGACAGGAGTGCAGCAGGGAAGAGCCACCCGCCTTCCAGGGCAGGGCAGAGCCCAGACAAGTACCTAAATTAGGTCTAGTAAGAAATACACTTTTAAGAAGATCTACTTTACAGCAAGAGCTTCAGGTTATATTAGCATCACAGTGAAAAAATTTGTAAGTGATTGCATTTTCCAACACTAGGGTTTTGTGGTTCCCCAGTGTGAGGCTATTAATGTAAAAGTAAATTGTAGTCATTAGTCAAAAATAGTGAATAAAATGGTTTACATAGTTAAAGTGACCTTGAGACTCACTTGTAAAATATTGATATCCTAAATAAATGTTGCTTCATGATTGCTCTTGACTAAATGAAATCATATCTCAGTCAAAAAACTGAACTATGTTGAAAAAATAAATATATCCATTGACTAATTTCTAATTCTACATTGTGTTTTTACTTTAAAAAAACACGAGACTATACGAAATTTGAATATAAGTGTACTCAATTAGGAATATTACTAAAACTTAAAAGATTATCAAGCATATTTATTATGCCATTGACACAGGGCACAGTAATTGCACTGGTACAGTATTAAGTAACTATACAGTAAAATACTGGATAAATAAAGAACATTTGTCACAGTTATTAACGTATAAAAGCTGTGTAGTTCCAAAGGCCCTGATCAGAAATTGACACCCCACAGTCTCACAACTTTAATCTTCTTAACCTAAATTTTATGTTGGTTGTGCCTTGTTGTGATTTTTCTTTTTTTGCATTGGAAAAGAATTGATGATTTGCCAATAATCATTCTTTATAACACAGAAATGTATAAGTATTACTTTTAAGAGAATTAGTTTTTAAGAGAGTTAGTAGCTACACGATTAACTGCTGTGAAAATTATCCAAAAGTGACCCGAGAAGACTACTTACTCTAAATCTTCCTTTTTCCCTGCTCATGTTCTTTTTACAGCATTTTTTTCAGACTTTCCCATTTTTCTTCATAGACTCATCTCGCCGTACACACACCCTGTCTTCCTTCTTTTTAGATTGCACCCTACTTTTTGAGTTATTCTCAGATGTAACACACTCCTGATATTTTCAGCTTTCTCTTGATGACAATGAATTTTTTAATTGCCTTTTGTTTTTTACCTAGTACTTCTCTGTGTTACGAGAGAATTATTAAATACATGCTACAAGCAGCTTGTCTATAATTTCACTGAAGGAAGATACCTACATACTGCATGGCATGCTCCACCAGAGAATACATATCTACAAAGTAAATAGTTCACTCCCAGTTATAGTGGCTTTCAACTACACTTCTATAGTTTATCTTACTGCCTTTATGACAAATTCCACCTCCAAAGATACGTAATTTATTTTTAAATAAAGCTACACATGAATCAGCTTATGTAAAATATGCATATTTTAAGAAAGTAAAAATAATTTTACAAAACTGAGTCTATGGTTTACAGGCTAGTTCGGCCCGGTTCTGTGACTAATGGGGCAAAGGGACCCACGGGCCCCTGCCCTGGGAAAAGGGAAGGGGGAAAAGGTAGGAAGATGGGAGACGGGCCTAAAAACAAAACAGCAGCAACGATCTGAGGAGGAAAGATAATTTACTAAATATTCTTCACAGATCTTTCCACAATTACACTCTTCCAAACTGGATGACATCTGTTACCTCATCCTATATTCAACTATTCATTTTAAGCATATGTAACCCACATTTTTATAATAACATGCAGCAAGTATGCAATCTTTTCACTAAGTGTCAAAATATTTTTTTTAAACATTAAACTTCTCTCTAAATAACAGTCACTTGCCATTACAGATTTATTGAACTTTCATCCATGCAAGAAGCCTAGTACAACATCAGAAAAGATACAGTATTTAAGAATTACATGTCGTATTTCACATGATACTGAAAATACATTGAATATAGTATCAATAATACTGATGAAATGGGAAACTGGCAACCACTCAACCCTGGCTATCCAAGAGATTTGCTTGATTAAGTTCCAAAAATCAGAGACTGCTGCAGGCCATGACAAACTGACTACTTGGTGTGACCTTCTCAGGAATTAAGAAGCTAGTAACTGAGTAATAACAGACTGATAGATCCGATCTCATCATTCAGTTAAGACATTCTCTGGACAGTGCAACTTGCTGTTACAAGGTCATAGGACAAATCAACACAGATATAAAATAGATTCTCTAATCTATCTCCAGTTGAAAGCAACCCTCTCGAACAATAATATTTTGAAAGTTTCATATTTGAGCTACAAGTAATTTACTTTCTAAACAGGAAAAACTTCCTTCCAGCAATTACTTGAAAGCTATCTGATATTATTTAGAAATACAATTTTATGAATAATTAGCTGCTTATATTTTGCATAATCGTCTTTGGAGATACAAAACCTTTTTTGTGCTATTATTCTTTTCCAAACACAATGTGCCTCTTTCATCTATACAAAATAGGGATATGAGTATACTAGAAAGTAACTGCAATTATCAAAAGATCAAACATACAATAAAGAAAAGTATTGGATCAAAGCTTTCACATTTTTGTCAAATATATTTGGAAATCTACCGTATGATTTAAGAGTATAAAACAGCTCATGTATATTCAGATATAGGCAGATGAACACACACACAATAATACAACAGAGGTGCTCTTCAAAAAGTACTAAACGCGATACTTGAAAGTTTAAATCGGTATTTTACAATCTTTATATCACTGAACAAACTTTCTCAGGGTAGTGGCAATCAAAGTAATATCAGGATCACACCAAAATGTGCATACATTAATGTTTCTGTTTTTTGAAAGTTGAAAGCATTTGAATTCACAAAGTCTAAAAGGAAGCTCAGATTTTCTTCCCTATTTTAGAAATTACCTCAGAAACTTTCAAATCAAGGCACGAAAATAAAACATGCTAAAGCTAAAGAGTGGTATGGCGTTTATTTTTGATAGGCCTGCAACTAAAACAATATACTCCTTCAGCAAATCATCAGATAGCTGTAGGCCTCATGTGTGTGACAACTAAATGAGCTTAACTGAGCTGAACTTTGTCTACCTATTACTAAAAATCACAACCAATAAATAGCTTGGAAGTGGTATATTACACCTTTATCTTTACTGCCAATCTGAAATGAGACTAGAATTTTAAGATGAGACCCCGAGTTACCATCATACTATGGTATTGAGCCATGTTTAATTAAATACTACTTTTTGAAGCTTAGAGGTATTTTTAAGGCAGTCTTCACTTTCTTTTATATAAATGTAACAGCCTCTCTTTATCTTTTCAATGCCAAGTGCCTAAGAAAATGACCTCACTTTAATAACACATGTGAAGGAGGACACTTCCCAGAATAAGAAAAAAAGTCTCTAGCAATCGTGGAATAAGAATTTTTCAGTTACTATCATCTTCTGAAAAAAAAGATAAAGTTAGATGATATGGCAATCTTCCAAATATAAATAACGTCCTCCCTGTATGCTGGCCTCACACTGGCCCCAAAAAAGTCTGGCATGCCTTGCGGACCACTCTGTAGTGGGCCTGCATTACACTGCATGGAATGAGGAACAGAATCACTTAAAACCACTACCACCTCTCCAATGCCAGTCTTTCCTGGCTCAGGATAGTGTGGACGCTGCACGTGCTGAGCAGCTTAACTTCTTAACTTGGCTATTGAATGATGGCCCATTTATCCCACTGGTATATGGGTCACAAGGAGAAAACAAACTACTTCAGAGAAAAAAGTGTTCTGTGCATGTTTAGTGTAGACAAATTTCAGTTAAAAAAAAGTAAAGAAAGTCAACGGGCTAGTTCTTCATTTAGGTTTAGATAAAACCTACAAGAAAAAAACACAGCATATAGAGCAGTTGCCCAATCCTTCCATATATTAATTTCAAAATAGCAACATTTTCAAATATTTGCCAATGATTTTAAGTTATAGTTTTGGAATCCTTCTAAAAAGATACGGGGAAAAGAGAAATTAGCCTTTAACCAGCTAAACAGCTTTCCTTCAGCAGAACGATACCCACTGACACCTAGGAATGTTATTTTTAAATAACACATGTCACGCTTGTTGTTACAATTGCTCCAAGCACCTGGTGTAACTTGCAGCTGAGAGGACCTAACAATTTAAAAATAACTGAATCACAGCTTATTTTTAATTTCAAATAATATAATAACCTGCTTAGTATTACACATATTTAGACAAGCTGCCTATCTCTGTTCCCAATAACTTCTTCCCTCTGTCACCTCAAACCTGACATTTTTCAATTCCAAATATACAGATTTCTTTTTCCTTGGAACACTTATCATTAAAATCGTCACAAACTGTAACTACCTATGTATACCTATTGAGTATTAATCTAGAAATCTAGAAAAATCTCCACAGGCATCACACGGTTACTGTTCGCTTGTGTCATTCTGCTGACAGCCCTGGTTTTTACTGCTGTTGGTCTGACGCTTTTTGGTGCATAGCAGGCCTGTTTCCCTTGTTGACTGTTTCCATAGCATTGCAGTTCCAGACATGCCAGCTACTTTTCTAAGTCGTCTTTGTTTTTCAAATATTTTGTAAGGGTCACATCTAGTAAAACATTTTAATGCAAAGCAACAATAATTATAGAATACAGTGTATGTAAATGGCTTGTATAAATAAGCAGTATTGACAGATCAAAGTTTTGAATTTTTCCCATTAATGGGGAAACCATCCGTAACTCCAATTTCTAAGTCCCAGTTTTTGAACGATTTCGCATATGCTCACATTAGCTACTTGCAAACTTTTGCAAACACACGCCTAAATAGGTCCAGCCAGGGCTTATATTAAAAAAAAAAAAAAAAATTCCTTAGAATTCTTTTTATATTTTGGCAAGCAAACTGCTGTACATTCCAGTCACACGATCCATCCTACCACGTCTCCATGATTACAGTGAGATCAAGGCTCTGTGACTGCACACATATCTCTAATTCTTCCTGTTTATTCCTCATGCTGTGTGTGTCGGTATACAAGCACTCCAGAGAAGAAAAGGGAGCAGAGGATGCAGGATATACGCTATACAACAATGTTTACCCCCTAGCCTGTTGTTAAATTTTTATAAAATTATTTAATTCATTAACCTAACGGGCGAAATATAAATCAAACTGAGACTTCATTAAGTATCACCAGAGATTGTACATGATGGTCCTCAGCAGTAACTTGATTCTTCTATGAATTTTAAAAATACGTTTCCAACAATATATAAATTGCTCACATAGAGACAGATGCAAACATATCAGGAACAGCAGAACGACTTGCAAATTAAATATTTTTGAATCTAAAGGAATGAATACTCCACTAAAAAGCACCATAAAATGAAATAAAATCTTCATCCAAAAATGAAAAACACTCATTCCAAAAACAAACAAACAAAAGTAAAAAATAAGATTGTCTAGAAAAACTAAAGCTTCTAGAGAAAAAACTGGGAAGCTGAAGAAGGAGCTTCTATCACTCCACTGCCTGTCATAGCTGTAACTGTCATCTACATCATATAAAACTTTTTTAGTTCCTCCCTTTCCTTTCCCTGAAAATTTAAGTGATGTCTGAAACTTCATACTTCCTTACGCAAATTTCACTTTCACCTTGAAAGTCTCCAAGGACAGCACATTAACCGCATCTCTGGGCAACTTGATCCAGTGCCTCACCACCCTCACTGCAAAAGACCTCTTCCTTATATCCAACCTAAACCTACCCTCTTTAAGCTTGAAGCCATTTCCCCTAGTCCTATCACTACAGACCCTGCTATAAAGTCTGTCCCCTTCTTTGCAGCTCCTGTATAGATATCAAAAGGTCACTGTTAGGTTACCTCGCAGCCGTCTCTTCTCCAGGCTGAACAGCCCAAGCTCTCTCAGCTGTTCTCACAGGAGAGGTGTTCTATCCCCAGATCACTTTTGTGGCCCTCCTCTAGATGCACTTCGACAGGTTTATGTCCCTCCTGTACTGAGGACTCCGTATCTGGATGCAGCTCTCCATGTGAGGTCTCACCAGTAAGGTGAGTGGTCTGTCAGCCATATCAAGTGAGGTAGTTTCTTGCTGACATCCCCCACCTGAGCTCCAGAAAGACAGCAGACCTCTTAGAGAAGTGAGCTGTCTTGGTCTACTGGACATTCAGTTTCCTCTAAAGTGGAATCACCTACAATGAATACCCGCCTCTTCTTCTCCAATGATGTAGCCTCGATGTTGAGGGAAGGCTTTCCCTGGTTTGGTTTTGTTAGTTTGTCTAGACTGAGCGGGATCTTACCACCTACAGACAGGCCTTCCAGATCTAGGGCAGGCAAGCAGGGCCTTCATTTGCAGCTTTGAGTGCAGACTTGCCTCCACGCACTCCTTTTTTTACGTTCTTGCCTCCGATTTTGCTTTTTTTTTTTCCTCAATCTGAAGTGTTTTGTGTCTTTCCCTTTGAAATAACTTGTCCATGCACGGGTGAATTGTGACTTCCCCACTCCTTCCATTTGTCCCCCATGATGCTTTTTAATCTATATATTTCATCCTGTAGCCTGGCCACAAGGAAGAGCAGATCATCTACATGTTCACACCTCACACAGTTGTTCTGACCGCTGCCCCACAAAGCTCGTGAGAGGCTTGTGTACACTATGCAGCTAGAGGTCTGGACAGCTACAAGGTTGCCTCCAAATTCAGTCAGGGTTGCAAAATCCTTCCTGACAGGGGCCCACACCCTTGCTCTCCTTAGGGTGGATACCATGACTAAGTCTCTGTCCTTGGAGAACGATAATCCTGCACGTGGAGTGTGAAGACCCTGTACTTTGCAGGTGATCATCAACTAATGAACTTATCTTCCCTAGCAAGCAGGGTACTCACCCACCCTCCTCAAACTGCCCATGCAAACTGCCTCGCCCTGCCCTTCTGAGGCACCATGCCCTGTTTGCCCCTCTGCACGAAGTCTTTGCATTTGACTTTGCTTTTTTTTTTTTTTTTTTTTTAAATCTGTGATAATCACTAGTACTATTTGGATCGAACTTCCCACTACCTTCTTCCCTATTTCTTCTCAGACCACCCAGGTTCTCACATTTGTGAGCATCTCATCTGATACGTGGTTTGAGAATGCTCCGGGGAAACCTCACTGCAGCCTTCCAGTACCTAAAGAGGGCCTACAAGAAAGATGGGGAAGGACTCTTATCAGGGAGTGTAGTGGTAGTACAAGAAATAACAGCTTTAAACTTTAAAAAAAAAAAAAAGAGGTTTTGATTAGACATTAGGGGGAAATTCTTTACTCAGAGGATGGTGAGGCACTGGAACAGTTTTGCCTAGAGAAGTTGTGGATGCCCCATCCCTGAAGGTGTTGAAGGCGAGCTTGGATGGGGCTTTAGGCAACCTGATACAGTGGGAGGTATCTAAATCCATGGCAGGGGAGTTAGAACTGGATGGTTTTTAAAGGCCTTTCCTACTCAAACCATTCTATAATTCCCTGAGCACTCTTTCAAAAAGTGAACAATTTTCTTGAACTGGGTTCATACAACAATGTCTTTTCCAGACTTTTTAATGACATCTTGAAAGTCATGATTGTAGAAAAAACACAGAAACAATTGTCAGCAAAATTTCAAGAGTTACACGAGAACTCTGAACATTGACTGCATTGGTAAAGACTTGGATGAAAGCCATGAAGAGAGTGAACCTGCTACTTCTGGCTCATGCTTCTTTCTCAAGTCCCCATGGTTTGTTTATTCTACCAGTAACTTCCTTTGGGTGGGAGAAAGTGTGCTGGAGGGCAGTAATATTTTATACTAGAGTTTTAAATGAATGTGTTTCTTTTTCTTCTTCTCTATTTAGTAGAACACATACCATAGGATGGAGGAAAAAAAAAAGACAAAGCTTTATCCTCATGAGAAGTCAGTGATGAAGGCTTTTCAAAACCTATACTGCAAGATCCACTGGTCCAGCTAGAAAGTCTTCTTGTACTAAATCTAATCAGAGAAAGCTTGTAAAAGCTTACGTATTGCAGATAAAATGTGACTTAACATAACCTTCAAGTTGCTGTCATGACAAAACTAGAGTTCTGCAGACTTAGTTTTAGAATAGAAAAAAATAACTCTATAACATATAAACATATATAAAAAGAACAAAACAGTAAGCAGATTTTCCAAGCCTAAGATCCTAAGGCATTTTCACATCAAACTGATTAAGGGGATTACTAAACTACCCATGTGGAAAGTCTAGGACAGTCTTGACAGGATAGCTGCCTCACTTAATGGCAAAACACATTCAACAAAATGTAAGAGGAACAACTGTTCTGGACATAATATTCTGGCTTGAAGTCTATTCAGTCAGCACCTGAACTCACAACAGTCAAGGTACATGACTCTGCAAGCATCAGATCAGCACAAGCTGATCTCACATTCTGAAGCTGCTGATAGGTATGCAGATCTTTAAATTATGTGGTCTGACATGTTGCTTAGTAAACTATTAGATTTCTCAGTAAAGTAAATATTTATGAGCTTCTCTCTCTATTTTCGTGTCACTATACAAGGTACAATGCTTTGAAAAACAGTCATACACATTTAAATTTCATTCAAGTTAATGACTTAAAGATATTTCTAGAGTTCTGGATATTTAGATAGAGCTTATGCAAATGTTGGTTTATTGTTTGTTTTACATAATCTACAACAGGACTAAAAGTTAACCAGACCCTTGAGGGGAAAGAGCCTTGACAATGACTTTTATCAACAATCTCTGTTCACAACTAAACTGATATTTTTATCTCCAGTATTTACTGAAAGACAGATATAGTAGAAATACCATGGTCTTAAAGTTGGCTCTAATTTCACATCTGAAAGTAATTTTCAGCATCCAAAGAGGCAAGCAGAGCTTTTGTTTTCTTCAAAATATTTCAGGTACGGATCTCATTTATGGTTCAACAAACTACTGCAATGACTTCTGCTTTTAACTTAGTTCCTACACGCTGTCTTTAACAAAGACAGACCTCAGCTAACGTTGATCATGTCTTCTATGCATGGCGGTTTTCATATAAAGTACTTACCATTCTTAAAAGTCAAACTTTATGAATATCATTATCACAAAGTCTTTATGTAATTTTGTATGCAGCCATTAAATATACTTCTATTTTGATAGCTACTGTACATGAAAACAAGCCTCAGTAAACACACTTATATGCTTTTAATTAAGAAGTTTAAGCACATTAACATATGCATTTAACAAAGATAATTCAGTGGATTATTATACCAAAAACTACATTCATAATCCTCGAGTAACTTCTGTGATGGATAAGTTCATCTACCACGTGTATACATTTTTAATAGAAAGGGCTTGCTACTGATATATTCCAAACTATAGATCCTGATAGGGGACCTCCAAGCCAGAAAAATGTACCTTTGTTACCTGAGGCATAGTAGGCATAATATTACATAGTATGAAATATTATGAGCATAACATGCATGTAATATATGCATATAGTAACATTTCATTTAGAACCTTTCAAATGTTAAATTCAATCTGAAAATATACTTCACTTTCAATCATGATATGCAATAAATTACTTCCTTAGAACAGTTAAGAAAAAATTTGAGTTGTTATCAAATAATTTTTGTGCTGCTTTCCTATTAAATTACACAAACACTGCTATCTTTAAAAAAATGAATAATCCTGCACTGAGTTAAAAAAGGCCATTAAAATAAGGATTCGCCTTTTGTATTTGAATTACATATTCGTTGCTTAAACTTCATATTTGTAAAAGCAGTAATTAGGTGACACAAAAGACTTCATAAACAAATACAAACTACATTTCTCCCAACAGGTAAAAAGGTCTTAACTACAGTTGATGCAATTCTGAATTCAAATATTCTTTTAAAACTTTTTTTTAATATAGAAGAACTCTGAAAAAAGTAGCTTAAGTTTTCATAACAGACATACTCATTAACATTTGAAAACAGAACACTGAAATCATGTAAAGTATGTTCAATAACTAAAAAGGTTCAGTAGGGTTTTCTTGACTTGATATCATTTACCCAAAGTATCTGCACTTCTGCATGACAGTATAATGAGAAAACACAAATCTGTGTCAGGGCAAAAATGTGAGGCTGAAAACTTCTTGTTAATTATATATTTTTATCAAGAGCCATCATTAAAATATTACCAATTCCAACCGTGTTCCAATTGCGTTAACATCATTTGTAAATTACAATGACAGAGAAGTCAAGGTTCTCCCAATAAAATAAAACATACTGATTGATCTCTGAAGGTAGGGGAAGTCTTGATAAATTTTTTCTAGGATATTTTTTTCCTCTTAAATTTGTGCCAAGATATTTGGCATAAATATATTGGATATATGCTTCATTTAATGACAGGACACATGGTGTTCAATTTAGAGAAGCAGAATGCATTCTTAGGCTGGGCAGCATTACACTTAAGGTCAAGGACACTCAAGGTCAACCACAGCTTCATGGTTAGTAGATCATATAGCACATAAAAGTTAATTTCCACCACATGCAAATTTTTTCTGCATCTGTTGGTAACATTATTTATTTTCACTGAAATGTAACACATTGTAATAGATATACTCAATTATATATATATATATAGATAAGTGTTTCCAGAAATACCACCACTTTGCATCTGTAGTTGTGCCTGAGTCACCAAAGATGTTTCAAGTTCTGTACTTTCTGTACTTGGATCCATAAGATCTTGTATCTGAAAAATTTTTTTTTTTAAACTCTTACCCTCTCTATAGAACATAAATTATGCTTTTTTGTTTGTTTTTGTCTCTGAAGTGTTTCTTCAGGTTTCCAAAGAACAGTTTTATTACATTCTTCGTTATATTTACGCGATATCCTTGAAGCTCAACACATAATAACACTGTCAAGATGCCAGTTTGTAAGCATTGAACTACAATGGACACTTTTGAATTATGGCTTTAATAATTTATTTTAGTTCTTCAGTTAACATAATGTTGGTAATAGCAATAAAGCAAACCCTAATGGCTTTCATCCAATATTTACTGAGACAACTTTCTTCTTCCTTCTTAAAAGTGAAAAGCTTACCAGCTCCTGAGAAGGAAAAAAAAATAATTTTTAAATCGGTATCACTATATAAGCTATTTTTAAACCAGTATCGTGGTTCCTGCCTGTAATGTTGACAATGGCAATGATAACTGATTGTCAAAATTTCAGTTTTTACTTCCAAAAGTTTTATTATTTTGCCAGCTTCTGAGAGTAAAAATGATCACGTAAAGACAGTTCTATATTATGGAAAGCTGCTCTATTTAATTTTGCTAACTACATTCCATGACTCTGGAAAAGTCTTTATTTGAATACAAATTAAAGGTTAGCACCTGGAATCCAAAGAACAGTGAAGCAATAAGTAAAAATAATAATAATTGATGCTTTCGTATAGTGGTAACCGCAAATATTGGAAACATGGCTGCAGTGGATGCGTGCACTCCTCACCAAGATCAGAATTTTTGTTAGAAAAACAGAATGACATTGTACCAGTATTTGCCTGAGTGCAATTCCATAGGGAGCAAGTCTACAGAAGAGAGTATTATGAATTCAAAAATAAGAGTTTGAGTTAGAACTAGCAGACTTCAAGAAACATCTATTTTTCCTCTTCTCCACACTCCCAAATGTCACTAACTCAGCATTTTTACTTCTTAGCCATTAATCCCTTTAAAATTTCAGAAGTTCTTCTCCTCTACAACTGTCTATCCCTAGAACTGCTTCTCACTTACTGCCCCTTTGGAGTTTATACTTCTAAATCATTTTCCATACATCTCTCCAACTTCCCAAGCAATCCCCTCCCTCCTATTACTTCTGAGCTCAACGGAAACCCACTTCTCTTTTTAAAGGAAAAGGAGAAGAACTCAGAACACCCAAACTTTCCCTTTTTGCTTTGTTCAGCAATTGAGTAGTATTTTGAGACAGCACTCAATGATGACTTGAATCACCATGCACCATTATGGCTGATTCTCATATAAGAATAGAAATACCCATGAGAAAGAGAGGTCAACGGAGGAGGTAATAAAAGCTGAGCTTGGTAGCTCAAATCTCCACTACAAAAATATATATTCTAAGGCAGATGAGTTATAAAGAACTGTTTCCAGCACAGCTCTGGAATGATTTGTTTCACGATCAATGAAACCAAACACCAACAAAAGACAAAGAACTACTTTCCTAACCAGTATTTCCTTTTTATTCCTTTCCTTCTATCTACCTTCCACAATGTAGATGAGCAGTTTTACCAAAATAGCTTATTCAGGTCCCCTAAATCATCATTTACAACCTGAGAGAAGTAAAACACTGCAGAACAAAATATTAACAGAGGGCTTTTCTTCCTTGTTTGTTTTCAAAAAGTTAGTATAATCTGAATTTTCTTAATTACCCTTGTCAAATTTGAGGATATGGTCTTTGATTATTAACTTGTTTACTGTCAAAAGAAATACACACTGTTCTACTGACATTAGTATATATCCACTAATCTTAGAAATAAAACCAAAGAAATTATAGTTTCAAACTCTACGAAGCATATATTTAATATCAATTTACTCCAGCATTTTGTATTTTATTTTCTTGAAAATTGTACATAACTATGCATGTATAAATTAAAGCCACCTAAATTTACAGCCTTTTTTCAAATGAATTGGGTAGAACATATCTGGAACATTGCTACTTCTGGAATGATATCATCATGCGGTATTTGGTTGAATTATGAGAAAAACCTGACATATTGAACATTTTACTATACTACATGTGAGTGGCATGGCTATTTATGTGCAGTGTTCATTTTAGTGAGTGATTCTGTCAAGGAAAATAAAAATATGTTCATGGTTCAACAAATAAGCCTGATGATTTAACCAGACTTGACTGATTTTAACCTCTAATTTTTTAATTATCTGCTCCTATCAGAGAGACTTCTGCTAAGCTAAATATTTAAATATGAAAGAATAATTTTTGTTTACATCACCTGGAAAAAAAAGATTTATGGATTATCTTCGGCAACTTGCACTACATTAAAATTGTACGTAACAAATCTGAAGGTCAAGTATTCAAAACTACTATCTTATAAAATTCAACTGAATTTTTTCATTTTTATACTTGAATGCACGATGCATTCTGATTAGTAGCTTAAAAAAGAAAAAAATGGATCTGTCTTCAGGAATGCATGAACACTGAAAAATATCTACACAGTCTTATCAGCAAGTAGGAGTTTGCACACATACCAAAAATACATGGCTATAAAGTATTCCCTTTATGCTAGTAAATCTCTGAATTTTTTCCCCCACACTCCTATTTTCAACTTAACAGGCAAGAACAGCAAAATATCAGTGCTACAGTCTACCACATCTGTTTTTTCTAAGTATGCAGCCAATATGCTTTGTATTATTTTGATATTAAAAAAATACTTTAAGTACTGATTGATTTGTCCTACCTATTAGGATACAAGTAGTATCATAAAGACTGAGAATTAAATCTTAAGCCCATTTGCAATTGGGGAGAAACTTGAAAATCAGTTAAATATTCAAGTCATTTTATTTAGTTCTTACTCCATTCTAAAAAGAACATAGCCATAAGGTGCATTTTACTTCTGTGAGTTCTACTAAATTGAATAAGTTTTCTCATATGATAAGGTAAGCTCATTTTAAACATTTGCAGTGAAGAAGGTCAGGCATTTGATTTTCTTTTCAGAGAAAATAAATCTTTGCATCTTTTATAGCTGTAAGAATGCAGGAAGTCATTTTTAACTTGTATTTTCTTCCCATTTCAACAGAAACGCAATCTAAAATCATAGATGTAACAAAAAATATACATACCTGCTTCTTTCTGACACTAGCTAAGGAGTCACCAAATGTTCCTGTATTTTATTAAGCTCTCTTATAATTTGAGAGCGCAAACGCTACTCAAATGCTCATATTCCTACTTTAGGCTTCATAAACATGTTGAGATTAAGAGTATAAAAAACAACATAAAGACCACGTATATTTTAAACAAAAAAGAAAAGCTCTTTTTAAGAATTTAACAAACAGTTCAATATTAAAATAATGATTAAAGATATTTAACTTCTTTAAATACTCAAAGTCCTCATTCAAGAATAGAGCTTCTTTCTGCCATGAACTGTGTACCAGCACAGAAAAACAATGCTAGGTCTCTACTGAAGAGCTCTCAATTTTTTTTTCTAGCTCTTGAGGCAGCTAACTCAGTGATGAGATAACTAGCTTACTTCCCAGTTGAGAAAAAAATTTTTGAAGAGCCGATTTAATGAACAGAAAGATGCCGAGACAATTATGAAAAAGTAAGACTCATGGTGCAGTTAATCTTACTCTGCTTATTATGTGTTCAATTGCAAACCTTAAGCCAAACATCAATCACATAAATGGGTACAGAAACCAAACGCTTCTCTCCTAAGAGACCTACCACAGTTGTTTTCTGTTTATAAAATTACATATTTTTTTCTTTAACTGAAGCACGTATAACAATGCCTATTAGAGATCTATGCAGTGCAAAAACAACAACACAAAAACATCCACCCAAAAATAAACACACTGCATGCCTTGCTTTCAAGGCTAATTAAATAATCATTTGAAGACTGTCTGACCTGTACAGACAGTTGAGTGAATTATGCTCTTTATACTCATCTCTAAAAAACTATTTTTATCTTAGATATTTTTAAATATATGCAATTTTATAAACATAAAGCTGTCTATATTTACAACCATCTTTGCTTTAGTACTAACCACCTGAATTTTTGTCAAAACCCATATACTGGCAGAAACTTTAAGTTAGAGAAAAAATTATAAACTTAAGTTGAAGTACCCCTATTTTTCTGACTCTTAAATTAAAAAGTATATAATCTTCCTCATCCTGACAGTTCTAGTCTGCTATCATTTCAGATTTTCTAAGAGTTTCAGTTTTTTCCAAAAGCAGAGAGGATTTAATTTATTCTAAAACACTTGTTATTACAGTTTGTCAACGGTTTACAGGCGTTAGGCCCGATTCCGTGACAAAGGGGACGGGGGACCCAAGGGCCCACGTCCCGGGAAAAGGGGAAAGGGGAAAAGGGTAGGGAGATGGCCCTGAAAGCAAAGAACAGCGGCAACAATCTGAGGAGAAACAAACTAATTTACTAAATAAAATATTGGAATGCAAAACAACACACTATAATACAATATAATTACAATTTAAGCTGATAAATCCAATACAGAGAGAGAGAATGTCCCAAAATCAAGGTAGGC